>NW_024582601.1:430824-451640 GCF_018398535.1 Haplochromis burtoni
AAGAAGGGGATGAAACCAGTCAGCCTCCCCTCGCCACCACCTCCGTTTCACCAGCAACCCCTCCTTCTATTTATTTACACACATTTCTTTATTTATTTGATGTGAGTTTGGGAAGAGGGGGCAATCACGGCAGTCATTTGCGGCACTAATGTCCAATCATGGGGCCCTTCACTCATGTGATTTAGGCAGTGCAGGAGTGGGGTTCGCGGCGCAGAATGGTGCGAGGAGGGTGTAGAAGGCGGCGGTGAGGTGGGGGGCAGAGGCCGTTTAGGCCGGCCCCTAATAGGAAACTGGCAGTCTTATTCCTTCCCCAGATTCTGTTTGTCACCCCGCTCTCCATTACGTGCCTCCCAAGCCTGATGGCTTTGGACAGGAGCTGATCAAAAAGCCATCGCTTGACCTACACGCCGTGGCAGAACGAGACTCACGTCCTGCGCAGGGAGAGGAGAAGATGAGACAGAAGAGGAGAAGGAGGGGTGTATGTCAGTGCGTGGTGCAGAGCTGGAGAAAGGAGGGGGGGTGATAGCTCTCGGACCGGGACAAGAGGGCTGTAAATAAAATGACATTATTATTTCCTCTGTCCCGTCATGTAGAAAAGCCAATTATGGTAATGCTGCTGCCAGCGTGTCAGAGGGAATGCTGGGATGTGCTTCCTGTGAAGCGGCTAACATGAGAGCAATGCCCTGATCAGGAACACAGGCCTCAGTTTGACAAGATACTGAACAGATAGGAAGAACAAGAAATAGCGAGGGACAAGGGAGAGAGAAAGCGAGAGGGGTAGGGCCTTGTTTTCTTAATAGATAAATATTAATACACCTGGATGGATTGAGGACCTATAGTCATCTATTCACTTTCAAATAGTTCACTTTCAACGAGGTGTAGAAAGTAACAAAATAAACACCAGTGAGGAGGTGTGTCATACAGAATCTTATTAAGTTCAGCTTGGTGATGTGAAAATGATAGAGATGCCTGAGAGAAGTTATCGACCCCAAAAGTTCATGAATTATATTCTGTCACACCTCAAAATTTGATGAGATGAATTATGCAAAGGCGACGGTGAAAGAGCCGGATATTGAGGGTGAAGGCGATCATTTACTTTAGAAGCTAATTCGTTCTCATCTCATCTCAGGCTTCTCCACGGTATCCCGTTCTTAAAAATTCCTCCCGCGCTTGATAGGGGTTCTCTCCTTAAAATAATTCCTCAGCTACCTTTCTCCTTTAACTCTCATCCATTACCCCTTCTTTCTCTTTTTCTCCCACCCTCCTCCTCTTCCTCCTCCCCTCTCCGGCTTTGCTCACACGCCCACATGGGCCCCTCCCAAGCGGAATAATGGGAGCATATGGCCTAGGCAGCACCTACAGGGCCTTAAATAACTGCTGCAGCATTCCAGCTCGCTGTACCAATTTATCTCTCCCCCCCCCCTCCCTCCCTTCCTCTTTGCACCCCATTTCAAAACACTTCTAGCTTGAGTTGAGCTCAGCAGACAGCAGCGGATGGGACATGTTGTTCTTCAGACACATAGCAACATAATGGACTGACACAGAAAGTGGTGTAAAAGTGATTAAGCGTCGTGCACACGGTACTGGTGTTGAAATCCAGTTTTATTGGCAGATATTCACTGGCCTTCTTAGCGATCATTTTGCACCGGCAAATACCTCAAGTCGTGTTGCGTTACGGTGAGCTAGTAGCATTATTTAAACTCACTGCAGTGATGCTTTAGGTGGTGTTGTGTGTTGAGTGAGCTGAGTGTATACATATCAACGCTGGACCTTTATTTGCCAGTCTGTCCGTTTAAGTTCTTGGCCGACAGCTACTGAAAGCAAAGCATATGCTAGCTGGAAGTTGTAAGAGTTTCCTTTTGGTCTTTGAGAGAAAGGAGCTCAGGTTCAGTGTGTTTTGAAAGAATAAAAATGCATACAAAGCGTCCACTTAGTTGCCTAAATTCTGTTCACCTGATGAGATTACTGTCCTATAAATGTGGGGCTGAAGAGGCGCTAACCTGCTACAGGTCACACTCTCGTGTAAATATGTCCCGCAGATTTCCTTCTATACGACCTTAAAAAGAATGATATATGGATTAATGGGCAGCTCGTGTTGGAGTGTTTATGCACACGAGTGCCATGTAAGTGCCTGGGCAGGTGTAATGTCTAAGTAGAGGGGCTGAATGTGTGCGCAAATGAGAGAGAGTGAGTGCGAAAGGTGCTGCTGTTTTATTTATAGAGCCAGCGCTATTTATACCCAACTCAAAGATCAGTTCAGAGAAGCTTGCTTGTGGGCCACAGCCAAGATCACTCTCCATTACGGTGCATGCTTAACACCAAAACACACACACGCACGTACACTCTCGCCTATATGCGAGGTGGGGCTGCGGTTGCCATCATATCTGCTTTGTACGTATACACACAGTAACAAAACAATGTGATTTAGTGCGCATACGGTACAGCCATGCATTCGTTCACAAAGGGGTGGATGAGGAAGGGGAGAGGGTGGGGGTGCACGGGGGTGAGCCCACACTGACTGACTGAGTGTTCTTCATGGAGTACAGCAGGCTTTAACATGCTCAGGGATCAATACAGTGAACCAGCGCCAATCGATTGCAATTCATCTGGCTATTTTTTTTTTTTTTACATTTCATTCTCACCCACTCACACTGCACGCTGAGCAGCAACCCTGCGAGGCAATACATAAATAAACATACACACATTTGCATACAGAAGAACGCACACACACACACACACACACACACACACACCTGAGCCGCTGGAATGATGCCCCCCCACCCCCCCGGCCCCTTGCAAAAGCGTGTTCAATAAACCCGTATGGAATTTATTTATTTTTATTGAGCATATCAGCCCATCCTGGTCCTCTCTGCATAACAAGGCCTGTATAATTAAACCATAAATTTCAGTGCGCTCCTTTAATTACCACAGACAATGTCAGGAGGCAGCAGGGTAAACAAATGGCTTTGAAGTGAGCGAGGGAAAAAAAAAAAGGTTCGACACAGCAATGGAGAAGCTGTTCATTTTGGTGAGAATGTTGTTGCACTTGAAAAGGATGAAATGTTAAAAAGAGTGTACGTGCTCGGGGAGTACAGTATGTATTTTTTTCCCTCCCTCCTGCCTTTTCTAAGAATACTTTTGAGGGATGCAGTTTTGTCTCAGAGTGAAGGAAGAAACAATCAGCGCATTGCTGCAAGCATGACGACGTGCAAATATGTATGTCTGGATGAGCACAGTACACTTGCGACTACTAATAAACTGAGTAATGGAGTGGGTGTTTTGGGTGTGTGTGTGTGTGTTTGCATTTGTGCCTTTTTTAAGCCTCTTTTTCCCATGAACACACAGAAGATGCAGATGGTACGCTCGTGTTTATATGTAGTTTACGGGGAAACCAAGTTTCTTGAGTATGACTGGAGACACCTATACGGTCTTCAACAGCATACATCATATACAAATGTGTGTGTTTGTGTGTGTATTGTGCACACGTGTGTAAGCTTTAGGTCAATGTCAACACACAGACCTGTTTCTCAGCAGCTTAGCTAATTACACAAGAGCCCTGAAGGCCACTTAGAACAGGTTAGCTAATTAACAAACAGGCTGATTGCAGATTAATTGAGAGGTGTTCCTAATCTTCACCCCTAAATGCAATGACAAATGCTAACTGGCACTAATTAGGCTGGTATGGAGAGCTGAGAGTGGAGGCTGTATTTACAGTTACCGTGGCTCATATGGATGTGTGGCTTGTATCCAGCTGCCTCTTTCAGACCTGCCAACAGGTTAAAGCAAATGAAACTTTAGTGAAAGTACGAGGAGGCTAAGAGGTAGTGAAGACAGCTTCATCAGCAGCCTTTTTAGGCTGCAGTGCGAGGTGGCCTCAGTATGCATGATACATTTATGGTATTTTCTGTGCGCAAGAATAACTAATACATATTTGAATAGCTCACTTATATTAGAATGTGAATATTTACTTATTTGCAGAAAGAGAGGAAAATTGTTCAATGCAACACTGTGCAAAATTGGTGGGACACAACGGATAACTATAGGCCACTGGCGCCTCTAAATGTGGAACACTGCATCCTGAATTATTATTACAACTGGCAGTAAATTTTTTTAAGTGCTGCTTTTTTTGCAGTCTCTGTGAAAGAGAAACATGTCCCACTTTACCTGTGGGGATAGTACTTTTGAAAACTCCCTCTCATATGTCTATTGAAAGCCTACTGTTAAGACTACACTATTTGCAGTTTGACCTTTCCCTGCGTGTGAGGATTGGTTCCCTCAGCTTCAGCATGAATGGCGCGCACAGAACATGAAACCTGAAACGGTGTCAACACAATGGGTTAAGGTGGATTACAAGGACAAAATAAAGAGAAATAGGACCCTCGGTGGGGATCTGAACCGGCACCCATCTGTGGATGATCACCTGCCAATAGAAAATGTACTTTATTCACAAGCCACACACACACACAATCTTGCAATTTTCACAGCCACTAAAACTACTCCCCAAGGCCCGACTTCTTCTAACTTCCATCTGCCTAGAAAAATTTATCATTCAGTTCCCCTGTCTATCACACACACACACACACACACACACACACACACACACACACACACACACACCTGTGCCTTTTAAGCTGCCCACCCTCCCCAAACATGCACACGCACTAAGTTTCCACCTGGACTCTTTCAACCTCTGACCCCACCCTCACTCCTTCTTATAATCCTTCTCTCCATCCATTGACTTCATTGCTTCCGTCTTTCTTTTGCAACACCTGCGCTTTTAAATCCCTACATCAGGATGGCCCATTTTACCTGAACAAACACACACACTGCCAGTAAACACACACAGAAGTACCTACACGTCCTTACCCAGATCCCAGGAAACACACACAAACGCAAGTATGTACAAACACACACACACGCACGCACACACACATGCACTGTCCCTGACAAGACAACAGCCAGCAGCAGCTGCTTCCATCTCCTAGCAACAGCCAGCCTGATAGATGACCCAACGATGGATAATTACCGTAAATCACCACAGCTCACACACTAAAGGAGAGAGAGGGGCAAGGGAGCTTAAGAAAGACTGAAAATGTAAGAGAGAGGGAAAGAGCGGGGATTGAGAGGGATCAGAACTCGAGGGCTTGGGGCTGGTCATGTGTGCGCTAATGCACATTGATGAGCTCAAATTCATCTGCTTTTTAAAGCACACACACACAAACACACACACACACGTATACATTTAATTCTCCTACACACATGCAAAGGTGCTCACCGTATACATAAACGTGTGTGTGTGCAGCACACAAACACAGTCACACAGTGTCAGCGCTGTGGCTGTAATCTGAAACCACAGGCCCCACCTTCCTATAGAGGAGCTTGTCTGTCACAGGTTCCCATCTTTTTGCACAAAGGTGCCTATCAAAGGCCAGAGGGTGCTGTATGGTGAGTCTGCGCAGTGCTCTAGAGCACAGTTAGGAATGGAAACAGCAGGCTGCTGCTTAGAAACTCTGACAACATGATTGCCTTTGATTTGTTTGAGAAGTGTTTGATTTAAGATATTGACCAGATGGATGCCAAAAAGTTCTCCAAACATGCTCTTTTTTTCTTTTATTTGGAAGCGAATGTCTGATTTGAGAATCATTCCTATTTTTTTAAAACCCTCTACCGACAATGATAAAGCAGATTTACATAATGTCACATCCAACTACTGACATGCAGTCTGTATTCCATGAATTCTAAATATAGCAACATGACAAACTACCTCCAGAAGAACAAAGTTTACTCCAAATTATCAACAGATCTTCGATATGCACACGCAGCTGCTCCATTTACTTCCCCATCATTTTCAGCTCTCCCAGACATGCAATCTGTCCTTCCTCTCTCCCTTCTTTCTTTCCTTGCTATTCTCCCCTCCTTCCCTCATTCCCCGACTCCCTCCCTGTGCGAGTCCTGGCTGCTGCAGACATTTGATCTGGCTGCCTTGTGATAGATTGACAGGTAATGAGGAGGTTGAAGGGGCGTTGGAGACAGGAGCAGGTGTTCAGCACAGTCTTTTTGGCCAGCACTAAGCTGCCATGTCCTTCACTGCTGCACCGCACCACTCCGTTTCCTCCTTCTCTCATTCCTTCTTTCCCTCCTTCTTTTCCTCCCTTCTTTCCATTAGAGAAGAAGACTATGCAATCCATCACACGTTGACACGGTCGGACATAGACTGTCTTTATATGGGAAAAATGCATGGGCCGTGGAAATAAATAAAGAATAGAACATCGTGTCCCATGCTGGCAGCAGCAAACTAGGCCTCGGACTGATCACTCAAACTGTGCCGTGAGGATGAGACTGATTTGGAACATCCGCCTGTAGAGGAGACCAATAATGGCTTCTTATAGCAAAGCTGGCGCTGACGTGACTTTTAATGCAAAAAAAAGTTTCCTTTGCAAAATAAAAATGCTTTTGTTTTTAGAAACACCAACATTTTCACATGATTCTAAAGTACATTTCAGAGGCAGACTGTTCAGAAACTCACAGGAGTCAATTTTAGGTATGTTAGTCACGTTATATTAAAAGAGGACTCCCTTACAAGCTTTACAGTACATAATGGTCTAACTCGACACCAATCGGAGGCAGATTTTGACCTGTTTCAGTCCTGCTGACACAGCAGAGCACCACTCTGCATCACACCACACAAGCTAAACAGGAGGATAGAGAAGAGAGAAATCTGATGAGTTGGGAGACGGAGCAGAAATCTGAGGACGAGGATGTGAATGGTTGCAGTAGAGACAGCTTTTTTTGGGTCCAACTGTTGAATTGCTACTTTGCTGCATTTATGTGTTGCACTGATTGAATTTAAAATGAGTTATTCTCAATGATCAAGAGCAACAAGAACATTTTGTGTTTAAGTTTAACCCCAAAATGACCTCAGCTTGCTGTAATTGTTCAGAATCAGGTAATATTTGACAGAAAGTCATTTGTGAAGCTTCTCTTGTGTCGGGCAATTTCCTGACATACGCAGACGCAGGATTTAAGGTAGAAATGAACGGTTGCACCTTTGAAACCACCTTAAATGCAGTAACAGAAACTTGAATTGTCGTCATGGGAGCCAACAGGCAGAGACAGCCAGAGGAAAAACAAGGCTTCAGGCTATAAATCCAACCCTCCAGTTTACTGCCCAACATTAAAGGACATGTCACCCTCCTAAATCAGATCACCAAGAGGAGACAGACGGGCTAAAATGGGGAGCATTTGCATGTTCAGTAAAACATTCCTAAGAGCTCAACAAAGTGCTTGACCACTTTCTTTTTGTTATATCCTGCAGTTAAAGATTGTTCATACAATTTGAGATACGTACAACGTGAAGGAGTCAACTAGCTTTCTGTCACGACACACCATTCTGAATGAAAGTAAAGATAGAAATATTTATCTAGCTTCTGTTTTTAATCAGCCTCCCTAAAGGTGGATTTAAACACTGAAACTAGCACTTGGTCTGGTGTCTGACCCACGTTTCTTCCTTTAAATCTACAAAAACAGCAGCTTCACCTGGACAATCTAACAGACAGTTTAATTATTTAATATAATGCCAGATAAGAGTGTGTGTAGAATTAAAGAGGAAGCCACCAGGCTTAAAATTAGCCTATCCCAATTGTCACCCTACTCAAAGAGAACCTGTTTTCTGAAAAAAAAGAAGTCATTGACGTGCAATCACATTCAAACACACTCGCCTGTCAGTTTATAACTCTCCTACTCTCACGCACTCACACACACACACACACACACAGACCAAACATCGGCCAACACACAAATAGACACCCACACATACACACTTTTTAAGCCCTTGCCTGGCATCAGCTGTCACACAACCTGTCTCAGAGAACTAAGCAGAGACAGACGCTGTCAACTTAGAGTGCCTCAAATGCCCACATCCACCCAGGCAGAGGAGAAATCAAGCCTGTCTCCCAGTATAATTTGCGCTAATCCTTCATGGGAGATAGTAAAGTCTATGGCATATCTGCCTAATAGCATCAGTCACCGGCAGGTTCTAATCTCATATTTAGACCCATTTCCATCACGGACTGACGACAAAAGCACCAGCACAAAGTGTGATTACCTTCTTATTTTTTTTACATTTCTGCATGACTTGACTCCTGATAATAGTTCGGTAGGGAGGTGGGGAGGGGTGAAAACACGAGAAGTAGAAACTTTGAGGTTCTTTTCTTCATGGAGGAAGAAGAAAGTCATTTCTACAGAAGACAGGTGGGCAGAAAAAATGGAGTAAAAGTAAGTGGCAAACTGTATCAGGAGAGAAAAAGTGGAGGTAAAGAGAGTGAAAACCTTTCAGTCAAGAGCCTGCCCAGACTCACACACGCTCACATTCACGTTAACACATCCTCATGCACGCACACACCCTTACAGACTCGAAGACACACACACACACACGCACACACACACACTTCTTTTCAATGCGTTTACAACCTGTGGTGTTTGTCCTGCTCTACTGGCTGCTTTACCGCGTGCATTTGAATGCCGACTGGAGTGCATCCCTCTCTTTCAGACAGCGCCATAAAAGACGACACACACAATGAGGGCTCTTTTCAGCAGAGTGGGGCTGCCTGGGGGTAGGGAAGCACCTCCAAAACCGCCACAGCACTTCAACTCTCAAGGCACAATGAGGTGCTAAGCCTTGATGAATAATGAGAGATTATTCATAAAGATGACAAACAGAACAGAAACCAACTATACAAAGTGTTGCGATGAAAAGTCCTTTAGCTGCAGCTTTCCCTCCACAGAGTGTGTGTTGACTGTGGCCGAGTGTATTTGTGTGTGTCTCTAAGAGTGACCTGGCGAAAGGAGGGAGACAAAAAGAAGGGGAGGTAGCGCAAGGATCCTAATGAAGCCGTAAATCAGAGTCTGATGAGAACAGACTCTGAAGGAGGATCACATCAGTGGAGATCAATGCAGACAGCTACACACACACACGCACGCACACTGACGAGAATAGAGATGAGAAAAAGCCAGACGCAAACACATGCCAGCGTTCCCAAGTGTGGCAGACTTATGAAGGTAAAAGCAAGTACATGAGAATAAACACACCCATTCATTTCCAAACACACAAAATGACACACATACACACACACATACTCATCTAAAATCTATTAAACTCCCTCTAAGTTTAAAGCCCATCTTCCCCCAAGAACTCACCCGTGGGCTCAAGAGTCCCACCTCCTTGTTCAATCCTGCTCGTCTGAATAATATCTGCTGTGATGAATGGCGCCATAACTCTGATATCCACAATCAATCTCTGCTTTAAAGACACATTCATCTTGTGCAATGCTGAATGGATTTAGGGGTGGGGTGGGGGATGCAGATGAGAGGGTGGGGGGGGGAGGGGGGTGTTGTAGGAGGTGGTTGGGTGCTTGCCTGACCTCCCAGAAGGAGGGTGGGTGGGGCTCGAGGGTGCTGATGGAAGGAAGAAGGGGAGTCAGGTTGGGAGGGCTGCACTGAGTGATGTGTGTCAGTTCACATCTGGCTGCAAAAATAAATGAGGCTTATGAAGACAAATGAAAAGGGGCTGTCTCCCCAGTTCCCCCCCACCCACCCCACCGCCCTGACGCACACTCAAACTCAGACAGACAAGAAATGCACAGAGAGGGATGAAAAAAAAGGGGCGAAAAGACAAAGAGGAAGAAGCAAAACAGAAGAGCTGAGAAGAGACTGAGTGTATTCACCGATGTAATGACCTCACAAGGATAGTGATGAAGTTCTGGTGTCGATGAATGCATATGCTGCTTTAGTATGAGCTGAGTCATCCATGGGTGCCAAAAAAGCTATGGTGGTGTAGCGTATGCTGCCTGAAATGATTGTTTTATCATACAGTAGCTAAACTTGACTGCGCTCTTTGCACTAAAAAAAAAAAAAGGGAAAACAAAGAAATTAAAACGGCCACTGTGTGAGTGCAAATTCTCAGCCCTGAACTCACACCTATGGCTGAGGATACAGAGGTGGGGGGAGGGGAAGTATTTAGCGGGCTGGGGGGCTTTTAAGAGTGAACTATCCATGACCTGTTAGAAGGGTCATCTGTCGGTGACACTGCCACTCAATATTCTTCTTAATGATGTACCACGTCTTTTAACCCCAGCAGACAAAGTAAGGAAACATTACACCGTCAGGAGGGCTCCCCCACGTCTTCTTCCTCCCTCCCCGCCCCATCTTTTTCCCCTCTCATTCACTCTCGCCGTTTTGCTCACCAAGTTGTACGACCCAGAGTTGGATTTTTAATTATTAAACAGAGAATTCCAGCCAGAGAGTTGTTGAGCTCTTTTTCAGGCTATATGATCTGCCAGGACCTGGCTGGAGTCTGCACAGTGAGCGCCATATACCCTGTTTAGTCTGGTTGTTGGAAAGCGAAAGTAAGCGCACAGGCACGGCTTTCAAAGTAGACACATGCTGACAAGATACATCAAAACTGTATTTATCCGGACACCTTAGCATGCCTTAAAAATATCCTGTCACTTACTAACCAAAGAAAAAAAACTTTTACTTATTCGATGATTTAATGTTGATTTTACCATATTTCTTCTCTTCAAAGAAAAAGTTTAATATACCACATAAAAACACACGAAAACAAGGCCTGCTCTAAGGCATCTAAACAGATGATGATGATAATCAGGCTCTGGTCTCTCTAAATACATAATATAACCTGATTGGAGGAAGGGAAGGGCACCCAGGTAAGATAGTTCATTGATTCGGGAAGTGGCTGCAATGGAGTTAACCCTAGCTGAGGTTATGATGGGGGTGGATGAAGGTTTGGGATGAAAGGTGAGATGATGATTGATGAGAGGAAGCAAGAAAAAGGAGTGCATGCAGTGAGGTAAGACATTAACGGAAGAAAGTAGTAGTAGAAAGGCATGCCACAACTGGACCGACACTGTTTGCTGTAGTAACCGACACATCAGCTACAACGGGCTTTCCTATGTACGAGCTGTTCTGCAGAGTAATGTGCCCTTAAACAGGCCCAGAGCGTTCAGTGCCGTGACCCCCGCGGACCTCCGACTGGGTCCCGAACAGCCAGAAAAGCTGTAATCTCTCTGTCAAACAACTCTTCAGTAGTAAGTATGGAGTGTGTTTGTGCATATAAATGTTTCCAGACTGCATCGACACAGTGAATTTAAAAACGACAGCAAAAGAATGACACGGGGGAACCAGCTATTCCGTACGGAGGGTGCAATAATGACATTCAGAAAGATAAGGCGGGTTTTAAACACGTCAGAAAAACAAAGGTAAATATTAATAGCATCATTTAGTGAGAATTTTGTGAATGAATGTATAAAAATATCGGTAGATGTTGTCAAACCGCTTGTAAGTGTTTCTGAATACCCTCCCAACTTATTGAATATTTTAATTATTCTTTCAGATTTTTTTTTTCAAAAGTTGGCTTTGAAGCTATAGCCAGCGCCTGTACTCAATGGGTCAGCCCTGCATACACAAACACACAATTGTATACACACACAAACACACACACACACACAAACACACAAAGCGGCTGTGTGAGAGTAGAGGGAAGACAGAAACATTACAGGGCCCGTTTTTTTGGAACCAGGCAAAGTGAGTAAGGAGGGTGGAGGTGGTCGGGAGGGGAGGCAGGGAGAAGAGAAAACGAGGAGGAGAGTGAACAGCGGGGGCGGGCTGAAGGAGTAGAGATGAGGGAGGAAGGGAGGGAGGGAGGAAGGGAAGGAGGGTGGGTTGAGCGTTGGAATGAACTCTCTCAGGCTTTGTGGTGCACGTTTCCCAAGGCCCCCGCCTGGCCCCTTTGATAAATGACACATGTCATTCTGTCAGCTTGTGACACTGCAGCTGGGAGGCCCTGTGATGTATGGCTCTGCTGAAAAAGGAAATCAACTTTTTTCCCTTCTCTCTCCCTCGCTCTCTCTCTCTCTTTCCTTCTGTCTCCCTCCCTCCTTTCCTCAGCCCAGCCTGAGTGCATGGCCCTTTTATATGAGGATTTAGGTTTCCTCTGGTCCAGTAAGCCCCCACCGCCACCCCCCAACACACACACATACGCAGCGACAGACAGGCATGCATGCAGCCAGGTTGTGGCTGGTTTGTTCTCACGCAGACACACACACACACACACACACACAGATACACACAAGCGGTGACGCAGCTATTATGATCATGTTCAAAGCCGTAACCTGAGGAAAAGAGGGCAACGCCACATTGGAGGTAGATCCAGGATTTATGGCTAAAAGCCGAGGAAGTAAACAAAGTGCGCACTTTTTAATAGGCAAGGGGGTGGGGGGGGGGGGGGTAGCAAGATTCCGGTTGGGCAGGATGGCTGGTGTCTCCCACTGGGTCATCTGTCATCCATGTGTCTGACTGGGAGTACGAGCACACACAGCTCTGGAAATGTTGCGCATGCACGCACACTCCCACAGGAACTGGGATGAACTGAGAGAGGTCTGCCACACACACACACACACGCAGCGTTATACAGATGCATACAGTTTATATGCAAACAGATAAATATTCACACACGCCAAAAGACTTTTCAGAGCAAATGCTCGCACTATCAATCTTGAAATGGTGGAGAGAAAAAAAAGAAAAAGAAAACAAAGACATGATGAGATTTTATTTCACAGGGCAAATGAGTCTAGCCAATGAGCTGCTCCCGCGAGGCCTGCCCTAGCCCTCCCTTCCTGGCAGATTAGCCTATCACGGCATCCTATTGACCTCTCTACTCCATGCACCGCCCACGCAATGGGTGAGCCAGCATAAAGACCAATCTCTCTCTTTCGCTTTTTCCCCCCTCTTGCATACACACTCCCTTACTCACACACTCTCTAATCATATCCCAGTCTTCCTCTTCCTCACTCTCCCCCCTTCCAGTTTCTCTCTCCCTCTCTCTCTTTACACTCCTCCTCCCTTTCATTTCTCTCTCAACGGCTGACCTGTTATCAGTACACTGGAGATTTAACGGCCAAAAAAAAGAAAACAGCCGAGCGCGAGTCAGGCGTGGCGGAGGGACATTTCCCAGTGTCGCTTCTCAATCTTCATGTGCTTTCTCTCTTTCTCACACACACACCCAACCACCCACTACTGACTTGAAATCATCCAAATGTCTTCACTAGCATTTACTCCTTGCAGTCAGGTACAAAAAAAGAAAATACAAATCACGATGAGGTGATGGTTGTGTTAGTACGAAATCACAGGAATGAGGAGCAGGATCCAGGCCATTCATTGGGCTGCAACACACACTAATGAGTAAGAGTTCACTATGTGTTGCTATGGGGACTAGGGCTACTTTGACTAAAGGAGAGCAAAAGAGCCTGAAACACCGAAAGACAGGGAGAGGAGAAAGAGAAAGAAAACAGCATGAAAAGGAAGACGTTGGTGAGGATCCAATAGACAAAGGAGGGGAATAAAGAGTAGAGTCAGACATATTTAATAGATTTCCTTGCCACATATTAGAGGATGACCCATAAGGCAGGTCTAACACTGTGTACCAATTTCATCATCATGTGCTTATTGGAGAAATCAAACACAATGGTGTCATGAAAGGTAGCCGGATTTAACTTAATGTAGCATTCTGATTGGATTACACAACAGGGCAACAATATTTTTAGCGTTCTTATTATTATCGTTGCTATTAATATTGGCTTATTGGCTTAGAGCATTTTAATAATGTGTAATTCTGGTTGAACCACAAAATTATTTACATTTTTTTTTCGGTGGCATGAAAATCGTCAAATTAATACCATGCAGCATTTTAAATACCAGCTTCCTGTACCTCCCGGCAGCGAAACACTGATATCCTGCATAAAAAGGTTCATATCTCTTTGAACTTAAATAGAATATGAAGCCAGCCGAAAAGAGAGAAAAGAGAGCAAATAAGAACCTGCTTCGTTCGGACCGTGGCCACCTGGGGGTCACGACCTGCCTGCGACCCCGTCGGATGTGCACTCTGGCTGGGGTGGGAGTGTGTGCAGCAGAAGTGTTTGGAGAGGAGTTGGGGGGGCCGCTAAGCTGGAGCACGGACACACATTTATAAATGCCAGAAGGTCTTCATGATGCTGTCAACAGCACCAGTGCAGGAGGGGTGGGATGAAGGTCCACTGGTATAACCCCCCCCCCCCCCGTTAACAGGCCGCCTCTGTGACCCCCACAGGATATTGCTATACACATGCAGACAACAAACACATGAAAACACCGCGCTGTTGCCACAGGAAGAAAATCCCTACCCCTGGAATAGTGCAGCCACTGTAAGCCATTTTGTTTTTGTTTAGTCTCCTCTTTGGACAAAGTTTGGCCTGAGTGGTTTGATTTTGTCTTTTAATCACAGCTGGAGGACAGGAAGAAAGAGGCACGAGGAAATGAAGTAAGGGATATGACAAGAGGGGCAGTGTGTGGAGGCAAGAATCCGGGAGAGCGTGTTGTTGCAAGCGCGTATAAAAAGCTAGCAACTTTGGACTCTGAGGTCAGTTGATAAGCACGACATTGACAAGTCAGGAGCAAGGACGGGGGGGGGCAAAAATAAAAAAAAAAACCTCCAGTTTCCCTGATCTTTCTAATCTGAGCCAAGCATTCACCTCAATTAATCACTGGAATTGTTACACCATGGTAATACTGAAAACAATCTCCATGATCACACGCACAAACAAAATTTCAAATTGCTATCATCCATCTCACCTGCTCCTGTTAAAAGCACACAGCAAGGGTGGGGGGGTGGACTGTGTATGTGTGTGTGTGTGTCGGGGGGGGGGGGTATAGATGGCTGAACCATTTGTTGGCTTCCTCCCCACCCCCGTTCCCATTCTAAAGGCCCGGCCAACGAGATGATGGTGAAAAATTAACGGCAGGCAGCCAAACAAGTAAAAGCACCAGGGCGAAGGGATCAATGTGCGGCATCCATGGCGGGAGCAGCTATGTAAAACACTTGCCTTAAGTCAGCCGCATCCGGTTAATATTTAATCCCTCCATCCATCTCCACAAAGAGCGTTTCCCTTTTAGCTTTAGCTGCCGTTTACTTTGATTACACACAGCCGTTTGGGGGTGGCTGGGGCCGGGGCGGGGAGGAGGTAGCGGGGGCAAAGCAGGAACGATAAGAGAGAGCATGGTGGGGTGATTTGCATGGGGATGGAAAAATATTCTCAGGTTTGATAATCGCTCAGAGCAGTCTAGTGCCAGTGTGAGACAGCAGAGAGGAGGTAGGCCTGAAAGAAAGAGTGAAATAAACAGAGAAAGAAGAGAGAGAGAGAGAGGGAGAGGTGTTAGATCTGTGAGGATGAGGGGAGGAAATAGAGGTGATGCTGAATGAAGCTTAGGAAAAACAAAACAAGAAAAAACAAACCGAGTTTCACTCCGAGGGGGTTGCCTTATTTAAAACAAGAGATATGCAAATACGGCTAGGAGTAGCAAAATAACACTGATATTATCTTCCCCGGTTATTTTCTGTGGCAAATTATTTCTAGGGAGGAAATCCAAAACTGTAACTCCCAAGTGAACATGCAAATCCATCTGCGTATTCCTGGGGAGCCTTCGCCGCTCGCTCTCATGTTGCTTCTTGCGCGTTGCTGTTTTTGCTTCCCTCCTTTAACCGACTGAAGTTTCCCATGTTTATTCTGCACCGGTGCTGAAAACTGCACATTACAGAAGCCGAGCAGTAAACTACGCAGTGTCAACAGTGTTACGCATAGGCGTATAATAACTTCATATATATGCATGTAACGGTAAATTAGGTGATATGTAATTAGAAATAATGGCAAATGTAAAACTGAACTTTGCGTTTCCTGCTCTGCTACTTACTGTGCGCAGTCACCACTTGGCTGCCTGAAGCCTGTGCACATAATGCTTTCGATTAAACTTTACCAATTACCGAGGGAAATGACCTACATGCCGCTGCACTGATTTAAACCCTTAAAAATTGAGAAAATATGTCAAATGTGGAACACACGCCACTTAAATTTGAGGGTTTTTTTGGGGGGGGGGATTGTTTGTTTTTTTTCCACTTTAATGCCAGAAGCCTGTCGACTCAAATGTGTTTGTCAGCCAACGGGTTTACTGGAAGGAAGCCCTCAAGATGGGCAATGGCAACTGTTCATTTTCTCACTCGCTGACCTCAGCTCCCCACTTTACAATGTGGAATAAAAAATGGGCCCGTGTTAGCCAAGAGCGCGAGGAACACGGAGGGAAGAAGAACCAGCGGTTAGGTTAGTCTGCAGCTGCTGCTGTTTTGCAGAAGGTGAACTTAACATACACTGTGTATGTATGACGCACACCAGGGATGAAATGAAGATGCTTTTTTTTTAAACCTGTGGAACAAACTGCATAGCGAGCTTGATCTAGAGTTTTGCTTTCGCCTACCGTCTTTGCATCGTTCTGGTATTATTCAACTACCAGAGTGCGAACCGGCCTACAGATCGAGGTTAAAATGGGGAAAATACCGGACCTTCCACCCATCCGCCCAACACTCGCTTCACCGTGATTGCTAATACAGCGAGCTATTGATCAATGAGTGCCTGCCGCTGGCTGCTGTTTCAAAGGGGGAGAGAACAGGGGCTGCAGGGCCTGTGACAACCCTGACAAGGGTAAAGTGTTATTTCTCTCACACACCGACAGCTGGACAAGGGGTGGGGAGCGGAGGAGAGCGTTGGAGGGGAATGTTGTAGGGATGGAGGGACATGTGCGTGAGTCGGGAGGGGCAATTCGGCCGGCCAGGCAGTAATTCTTAATTGACACCTGTCAGGATAATGGCGGCAGTCACAGCTGTTGTGGGAGAATTTGTCCATCGTCCCGTTCATCTGTCAGCTTTAATGCCCATCCTAAAAGCTACACCCCACCCACCACCCACCACTCCACCCCATGCAGCAAATACACAAACACACACGCACAGATTTCATCTCCCTTCCCTATCCTAAATATCCACCTCTCTTGAGCTTCACCCACACGGCCAATCTTCTTTGGTGCTGCTGCTTGGCTAAACATCGGTGCCCACCGCTGTCATCACACCATCACACATCCATCCCCCCCACACTCCATAACAGAGGGGGGAAAAAACCCCACACTTAATGATTACATTGCTGTATGGATTTAAGCCATGCTGAGATAATTTAGTATTTGTTAAAAGACGGAAAAAAAAACGCGCTTTTCAACTCTTTCACTCCCCCAGCTGCCTCCTTTTAAGCGTGTCATTCGACCCTGACAATCTCCACCTAAGTTTGTCCGCCGAGGTACAACCAACGGGAAAAATGAGGAGTTAAAAAAAAAGAAAAATATATATTTTTTCAGCCAGCCTCCTTTTTGTTTTTTTGGTTTTGTTTAACCCCAACACCAGAATTCCTTTTTTCTCTTTGCTTTTGATTGGCAGAAGAAGAAGAAGAAGAAGAAGAAGAAAGAAGAGTATTTATCCAGAAGTGAAAGGGGTGGGTGGGACGGGGTTGAGATGAGAAACATGCTGGAGAGGGTAAAAGAGCAAGAAATAAAGGGAGACGGAGTGCTGCAAAATGAGAGGGGAGATATGTGAAAGAGTCAAAGAGAGAGAGCGAGAGAGGTAGAGGGAGATGGAGAAGAAGAGAGGGAGGAGAGGGAGGAGTGTACAGGGGTTGGGTGTCCCTGGATGGGGCTCTTGCTCTTCTATAGTGGGCCCATCTCGTTTGTCTTGTTTGTTTGTTGGCATCAAAGAGCTGCCTCTCACTCCCCCTGCTAACTGATGTAATGAGTGGGTAAGCTACATGTTTTTTTTTGTTTGTTTTTTTCCTGCGCCGAGGAATTCAAATACTTATTAAACAAAATATTCTGTAATTGCTCATCTTTTATTGATAGTAGTAACATGTTAAATTTGGCTCTAGCAGACTTTCCCATAGCCTCTCGAGGAGGCACAGCACTGATCAAGAGAGCAAATTTACCCTCGGCAAATGTAATACTTTACTTAAGAAAATTTAAGATGTCAATTTTTGTGCTGTAAATGTTGCATGACTACTTCTCTTGAACGTTTCCCCTCTTATCCTCCTCATGTCTCAAATTATGTGCCAGAGGAAAGCAAAAAATAAATAAATAAAAAACACACACACAAAATATCAACAGTTTTTTTTTCATTAATGAGCTCGGAGGTCTTACATCCCTACTGTGGACCCTTAACAAACTGTAATTACTCAGCACAACACAAATATTACATAGTAATTAAGCACACTTAACAGAGAGCTGATAACGGCGACAGCAAGTCATTTATCAAAGCTTTGAGTCCTTTCTGAAATTTCATGAAAGTTAAGAAAACGAGTTTGTTATGCTGCTGCAACATTGAAAAATGAGAACAAAAATTCTTTATTTGGGGGGAAATTGTTTTTCTATGGCAGTCAGGAATAAGACTGCTTGTCAGCCCAGTCCCAGAGGGCTGCTTTCTATCTGTTTCAGACTTGATTTTCTCAGACTAGCGTTTTTTTTTTTCCTCCTTCTTTTTTGGATCCCATGACTTGCTGCTGTTTTTATGTGCTGCAAGGCAGGCAACAAAGCACATCTGGCTTCTTTAATGATATGATTTCCCATCATACTAAGCCACCTCCATTATGACCTCCCACAGAGACATGCTGGCTGCACTTAAGCATTAGGTGTAGGTGTGTACGTGCGTTTTTGTGTGTGTACGTGCGCGCGTCTGTCTGACTGTCTGTGTTTATGGTTGACGGTGTGCATGTGTGTGTTTAAAGTGCAGCGAGGGCAACACACTGCTAGTGATGGTAGCGGCGTGCCCCGAGGGCAGGTTTTTGCTGCGAATGCCCCGAAAAGAATCAAAAAGAGGAAAAAGACAAGGAGGGGCATTAGCGGTATGGCGTGAAATCTATCTTTTATCCATGTGAACCACAAAAGCTACATGGTTACAAGTTTGCTAATATCATCTATCTTGTAATTAGTTGTTCCTGATAATCCTTTTTTTTTTTAAACATTCAAAAAACCTGTTGATCTTGAAACCGTTACACAACTAATATTTGCACATTCATGCAAAAGAATTACAAGGATGATAAATGAAACTAAACCATGTAAGAAACTAATACCACACACAGACACACACACAAACACCAGGGGCACTCGTGGTGACTCGAGGCATTAGAAGAGCGAGCTGAGCAAGTTTGACCTCTGACTGGCTCAAATCCCAGATGTAAATTTAACTGCTAGTTTGGGAGGGTGGCGCAGGAGCAAAAGTGGCTATTGACGAAGTCGATCGATGCCACCTGCTAACGACGCCACCGCTCCAATTAGTGTAACCTCTAGCTGAGTCCGCACACACCGGGCTAAATAGAATGGCCAGAAAACATACAGTACATGCGAGGTGTGTGTGTGTGTTGGGGCTGAGATGAAACAAGGCTGCGGTGGATCGATAAGTGTTCCCGCTCTGTCTGATATCCCTCCTTTTTGACTGGGAATAGTGCAGAGATATAACAGTTGAGATATGAGAAACATGGCGCTGCTCTTGGAGCTTGTTTTCCTGCTCTTGCAGTGATGTGGGGGGTTTGGGGGCAGGCCACGCTAAAAAGGATGACTAACATGGCGTGGTTACCGTTACACTCGTTGGAGTTATTCATTCCAGGAAAACTAACACCGGTCAGTGCTAAGCTACAAGCTCACACACACACACACACACACACACACACACTCTCACCTCATCTCTCTCCCTTTCCTCCTCTTACACACTCACACAAACATGCACACACTTCTTTTTTTTTCCTCCTTTTTTCATCCAAATCTAACATAAACTTCTCATTTCTCAGAAGCTGTGCAGCCTTTGAGCCATCGGAAGTTAAGCCTTCCAACTTTCAAGCGAGACACTAGTTCCTTTCTTGAAAAAAATCAACTTTTCATCAAAACAAGACTGTTCTAATTCTCGGAGGGGGGGGGGGTATTCAAATCTGGCAACACTGAGTTTTTTCAATAAAATGCACACACACACACACACACACACACACGCACACACCTAGAGCCTATGCAGTGCAGTATTCCTCAGGACACCGGTGCAGACAGAAGGGTGAGTTGATGTCTGTGTGTGTGTGTGTGTGTGTGTGTGTGTGTGTGTGTGTGTGTGTGTGTGTGTGTGTGTGTGTGTGTGTGTGTGGAGGGGGGTGCCACATAAATCTCAGCGTGCTGATTATTTCGAGGGGAGAATATCACATAACAGCATCGTCAAGTAAGAGCACAAAGGTCGCTGTGTAATCTTAGCTACCCCGGGCATGCAAAATCATTAATCCCCGGGCACTGTGATTCTCCAGCTCGGAATAAACTGGAGGCCTTCAGCGAGGCGGGCGGCTACAACACCGAGCTGGGAGAACGTTCAGCCAAAGTACGAGGAGGCCGTTCTATGAAGTGGCAGTGATTTACTGGCAAGGGTGGGGGTGGTGGAGCTGGTGGGGCCGCAACACACGCAAAAGTGTGAAAACTTCAACAGAACGTCGAGATTTTTAAAAATGGTTCCCGGGATTACTCTGGAGCGCTGATGCATCAGGCGGTTAGAACAGGCCTCAGCCGTGTCATTAATACAAAAATAAATAAAGCTCTCGCAAGAGTTGAGAAATTTCCACTGAGAAAATTACAGCAGAAAATAAGAGGAAACTTCACGAAAAATGCACTGCATTAATGATAGTAATAGTAATTTTTTTAAAAACAACCCAAAAACGATTTTCGGCGTAACCGAAAGAATTCTAATGAAAATAAAAACAATGGGACAAGCAGAAAATTAGCAGTGAACAGAGGGATAGGCTGCAATGTGGTGTGGCTGGTCTGGCTCGCTTATTGCAAGGTTATAGGAGGTGTTGAGGATGGGGGCGTATGTGTGTGTGTGTGTG
>NW_024582601.1:451660-477177 GCF_018398535.1 Haplochromis burtoni
GGGGGGGGGGCCTTACTGAGGTCATTAACTGGCATTGTCTCCTGATGTGATTAGTCAGGTAGCAAAGTCCATTTGTCACCTGCACAGGCAAATTGAGTTGGTGCTGCACTAGGGGCTATGGGGACTGTATAATATCAACTTGATTACATCAAGGCAGCTGTGGACTTGACACCTTACTGAATTTGTCAGCATTAATCGTTAGGGCCTGTCACAAATCCATCAGCTCCACAGATAATTAGGGCTCTCTCTAATGAAGCCAACGGGATGCAACCTTACCCCCACCACCACCACCCCTTCCACACTCTATACACACACACACCGTTTCTCTTATAATTAACCATCATGCAACGGAACAAGAGCGACTATCTCGTCGTCTCTTTTCCCTCGTCTTCCTCATGTAAGACTATGCAAGCCTGCCTACCATGAAAGGCGGCGTCACTGCTTTCTGTCCTTTACTTTTTTTGGTTTTTCCTCCTGGCCTCTTTACCTTTAAATCAAGGCATCGACTGTACGAGGTGCACGTAGTAATGCACAACATCCATCTTTGCACAAACAAGAACACCAGGGTGTGTGTGTATATATATATTTTCACAAACTTGCTGATTCAGGTTTGCAAAGTTTCTTCACATCTTGGTTTCCATGTTCTGGAATTCCTGCGTGTGAATTTCCTGATGAAAATTATAAAGCAACAGGAAGCGTGACAACGAGTGCTGCGTTTTCATTCCATCGGTGGAATATGTCATTAATGGGGTTTTTTGTCATCTAAACAACAGTGTCACACACACACACACGCACACACACACACACACACACACACACACACACACACGCAGATACTTCAAAATGATCCTAAGAAATCCTGTGATAATTTTCTTAAAAGCAAAACAAAACACAAAAATTATTGTTTAAAAAAAAATTGCGGAAATTGTAAAATTTACTGCAAAATAAAGCAATCGATTAACAACCTGATCAAAGAAAAGTTTTAACATGGGAAGCTCAAGCAACCTGAAAATTCAGCTCTTTGCCAAGAAGCTGCCTAAGAAGTGCACTGTGTATGAAAATTAACAGGGAAATGTGCACATCTGATTATGTAACTCAAAGAAACGAAACTGTTAAGAAAATCTTTTGCTGTTTCTGATTTGCAAAATATAACTTTGCATGGTGCGGCCTCGAAACATAACGCACCTAATAAAAGTCTCCACAAGCTTTACAAAGTGAGAATGAAAAAAATAGGCCGTCCACACAAGTCTGCTATTGTTGTTTTAATTGTCTGACTCCTGATTTCCATGCCTAGTCCCACTATGAGCTATTTCCTCTTTGAGCAGTAGCACACAGAGGAAGCCACAGGTCAGTACGAGCTCCCAGTGGAGCATCGGGCTAGCCTGGTGTGTAAGTCGGTGTGTGCATGCGTATCAGCGTGATTGCGTTTTAGTCAGTCGCTTCTGGAAGCGTGGAGTGGAGGGCGTTATCTCTGACCGGCCATCGTGTTCGTGAAAGAATGGAAAACATCCCGTTTGCCAAGCTGTGATTGACCATTACAACCCATGATGTGCATGGCACTCAGTGGACGTTGTAATGGATCAATGGTCTGTGTGTATGTGTGTGTGGTGTGTGTGTGGCAGGAGAAAGGAGGGGAAGGGAGGGGTCACAGAGATGTCATGTTTTTCATGCCTCCATCTACATGCAGAAACCTAACGGGAGTCCCTCTGCTCCCATCGTGGCCAACCTTTTCCAGGGGGATATTTTGCCAAAGCAACAGCGGTGACTGTTCTCTCCGTCTCACACACACAAATGCAGAAAGGTACAGCGAGACTCGGTATATAAAACTCGATTCTTGCTTCGCGGTGTGGGCCAGAAAACATATTACAGGTTGCCACAAAGGCAAACGAGAAAAGGCGAAGTTAACAGCGAGCACCGGTTGAATGTTCATCCATCCTACACTCCATCTCATCCTCCTCCTCATCCTCATCATCACCACCACCATCATCTTCATCATCGCAAGCTCTCTGTTTAAAATGATAAAACCTGCTGAGTTCAAAGTCTTCGTCGGCTGGCCCTCCTGTTCGACCCGCTTTGCACCTCATATTTCAAAATCTCTTTAAAATTCTGTAACTGTCTTTTGTTCACTCCAGTTGTTAATGCCTAACTTCAAAGGCTCGGCCTCATTAGCACAGAGGTAGAAACCCCTGTCACTCATTTACATTTGTTTAAAGGCTGCAGGGAGACAAGAGGAAAAAGGGGGAGTCCACATCCAAACCACTAGAAGTCAACCTTGTCGGTCCTCTGCCAACACCTGGTTTTATCAGTTGGTCACATTATAAAAATCATATCCAGCAGTGGACCTCAACTGTGGGCTGATTCTTGCAGCGAATAAGGGAGGAATATTTCGGACGAGGACAGCCAGAACCTTCCATATTTTCATCTAAGAATATATAGGAAGAGGAGGAGAATTCAAATACCTGTTCTTTTTAAAGAGTGTTGGGGAATTTCTTGCAATTGAACATACACACGGTGCTTTCATCTGCTTTCTGTGCATACACATTTGAAGTAATAAGGTGATTTTTTTCAACCACAATTCCCAACTTTCTTCTTTATCCTTTTTTCTTTTTCTTCCTTTTTGTTTTTGCTTTTCAGTTCCTGGTTAAAAGCAGGGTTGTGCATTTGAGTGGCTACCAGAAGCATGCTTGTCTTCATGGAGGGATTTATTGATGTTTATCAGGGATGAATAGATCAAAGACTGCCACATGACAGACGATCAATCACGCATCAAATCAAGGGTGGCAATCCTCTAATAAAATAAAAAAGAAAGGAAAAACCAGCTCTCGCCCGTTTTTCTCCCCCCTTTCTTTCCCAGTCAATTATTCATCATTACTCACTCTTGAACCTCAAAAACTCCCTTTTATCCCCATAACATGCCATTTAGTTTATCTCACCATTCTTAATAGAACTTTCCTGGCACCGGAGGATTTAAAAAAAAAATCTCAAAGTGGCATTGCGCAGATACGTGCGTCATTTGCGCAATTAGATACATTTTAAACACAACAGTGTGTCCAGGGGTGAGTTGTGCGCTGTGTTATTAACACAAATAAATTGATTTAAACCATAAGTTGTAAAATAATAATAATAATAGTAATAAATCGCAGCATGCAGTACTGCTAAAGGAAAAAAAGGTGGAAGGAGAGACTTCCAATTGGCACTTGGAAATAAAAACTAGTTGGTTACTGGGATGGGAAATGGTCGTAATGGAGGGGCGGGTTATACCTGCTGATCGCCGCGGCTCTTGCTGCTTTCTCCTCGGCATAGTGACCGTCGCGTTCCACGGTGCTTCTCATGCAGGAATTACAAACAAATGGAGTCTTATCAGTTTTGAAAAATCATCCCGTTTTTCGGGGGAGGGGTGTTGTTGATCTCTGAGCTGAGAATGTCTCTTCAAACCGGCTGCTCTTTTTTGGATGTGATAGCTGGGTCGGCTTCAGCGAGACTGAGCTCAAAAATTACGAAGGGATTCGGCCAGCTCCTGACACCTTCACGTCCATTAAAAATCATCTTCCTTCATCTCTCTCGTGGCAGAGTACGAAAAGAAGCAAAAAAACAGCACCTTGAAACCCAAGTTTTCGGTTCACTCCCTTTGGGGGAAAAACAAAAAAAATCCCCCTAATCTCCAGTGCTGTTTGGAGGGGGACGATAGTTTGCTGCGCCTTTTACGCACACCAAAACTAAAAAGAAAAAAGAAAAGAAAGAGATTTCTGGCGGTAACCAAACAAATAAGTCCCGAGTGCACACCTCTGATAAGTAATGTATCCTTGTGTTTCCTTCCGTTCTTTTGCCACAGACCTGAAAGAGAGAGAATGGGAAAGGAGAAGAGAGATAGACAGGCATTAGATGGGTTAATGTCAATCCCGTCACCACCACGCCACCTCAGCCCGGATCCAGCCTCACCAGTCCGGCGGAGACTTTTTTCCTCCCTCCCCTTCTGCCCTCTTTCTCTCCCACAGAAGGGGAAAAATAATTAAATAAAATAAATGGAGACGAGTAGGCTTTCTCTTGTACTTACGTTTTAAGAGTCGTGAAAATGATTTTCACCGCTCATCTGATCGCATGTTGGACAGAGTCGTTTTTTTTTTTTGTTTTTTTTTTTTGGAGGGTTGGTTGATGCGGTGGAGAGGATATCACTTGAGAGAGAGGGGAAACAAGACGCAGGCGCATCCAAGCTTCGCCAACAACAGATCAGATCGACATGGACTAAAATATTTGTCTCTTGAAAAAGCCAAAAAAAAAAAACAAGACGGGGGGCAAAAACTCCAGGGACTGATCCGCGGTCTCTCAAAAAAAAGAAAAAAATGGGAACGCGGCGGATCCAGAAGCTGTTTCAGACAGTCTCAACTGATAGACAGACGCATCGAGTGGCTTTTCCTGCTACATTTTTACTCCTCCCCTCTCCACAAGCGTCACCCCTGACAGAGGAGCCTACCTGTCAATCTTTTTAATTGTCTTGTTTTCCCCCTCTCTCTCTCTCTCTCTCTCTCTCTCTCTCCTTCTCCCTTTGCTTAAAAAAGAAGCCAAACCTCCGACAAAAGGATGTGATCCTCTCAAAACTTACTGCGAGATCAGCTAACAAAACCAAACTTATCCCAACGCCTCTTGCAAACTATCAAAAACAACAAGGCTCACTACTTAAGTCTGAGCTTTTTGCAACCCAGGTGACATCTTAAGATCGCCTGGTAGTGACACGGCACGAGTTAGGGCACGACTCTTGCTCCCGCTGACGCTTTAATGTCCCCCAGTGCGCTCCGGCAGCTCTGTTAAGAATAGATCCTTCCAGAAAAATGACAGTCAGATGACAACAGACGATAACACAGCTGCATGGAAGGAGCAGGCAAAATAAATAAAGAAACAAATAATGGAATGAGATGAAAACAAGACACTTTCACAAATCGCCTGTGGGAGCTTTTTGGTTACAGGTGTAGTGTGGGCAGAAACATCTCCCTATGACGCTCAAAACATTTAGTATTAGGAAGAAAAGAGGGGAAAGGCGCCAGTCAAACGGGAGCGCAGTCGTAGTGCACGCTCGGACCGTGATTTTTGTTGTTATTTGTAGGTGTTGGGAAAAGATCCGATGGGTTGGCGTTCTTTTCGTGGGAGTGAAACGGCTGAGGATAGCCTGTGTGGGGAGACGAGGATTGATTTGTTTCACCTTAGTAGGAAGTGAGTGTTGTGTCCGGGAAGGGGAGGGACTCCCGACGACAAGTCTGAGGCGCTGCTGTGCTCCACGCTGGGGCTGCACCAGTGCAATGTTTTAATCCTAAACTCGATCCCCCGCTTGTTTGCTTTGCGTAAGAGTCACGCTACGACGCATCGCGCTTTTTTTCTCCCCCCCTGTTTTTTTTTTTTTTTTTTTAATTTTTGGTCTAAAAGCTCGTTTGGCTCGGCTCAGCCTGGCCCGGGCCTGGCCTGCACGCCCTGCGTGTGCAGAGGGGAGGCTTGTGGTGCAGGCTAATGGCACCTGATCGACCTAATCACAGGCACGAGCACGCGTCAAGTTTGGTCGTGAACTTTGTCACATTTCGGAATCATGTCCAGGGCGCTGTTGGCGAGAAACTGCAGGAGAGCACTACCGCTAATCTACGGGGGGCGCAGAGGCACCGACACACTTTCAGGAGTTCATCTGGCTGCGAGGCGGTTCATCGTAGATATGTCCTACTCGGCGCACTTCATGGATTTTAAAGGATCCTCCATAGCGAGCAGTATGAAAAAGCTGGTAGTCACCAAGCTCAGCCCGAATTTCAGAGAGGCCGTTTCTACGCAAACCGTGGCCGTTCCGACACCCGGAGACGCGGACTTGCTGGTCAGAAATCGGTAAGTTAATTTTGGTGACGGTGGGAACACACGGACTCTGTTTTTCTGTCGGTCGGGAAAGCGTTAGGTGACCCGAAGCGTCTTCTTTCTTTTTCTTTTTTTAAAATGCCGATCTGTCAGGAGATTGTTGAGAAGTTATTAAACGGCTCCGCTTACCTCGAATCACCCATGTCCAGCACCTGCGATCACCCTCATCATTATCATCATCATCATCGCCACAAGATGGAAAAATACGTGAGGAATAAGCGCTGTACTGTAATTCCAAGTTCCGCCCTCTCTGCATTTGTCTATCAATCCATCTCGGCATCTCTCTCTCTCTTCTATCGCTCTCTCTCCCCTGCTCTCTCTCTCTCTCTCTCTCTCTCTCTCTCTCTCTGTCCTGTCTCTCTACGTCACCAACCTGCAAACAGAAAGTCATGGGGGGGCTCAGGCTGGCATCAAGAGATGGAGATGATGGAGAAGGCGATGGGAGTGCTACACGGCGCTGGAATTGCAGCATCATTTCTTTCATTCACAGCAGCAGAAGGCAGAGTGGATCCAGGAGTCTGTTGTACAGGCTCTGTTGTGCTTGAACAGAGTCGACATTATTACAGTAACAGATAAATGAAATTAAAGCCAAAAAACATACATTAATGCTTTTTTTTTTAATAGTTGGATTTCTGCATAAATTTCTGATTCCACCTCACTCTGCTTTCAGGTTCCTACAACATTGCTGGCTGTGTGCGCCTTATGTAGTTTTTAATGTTAAGTCAGCTTTACATCAGTCCACCTCGGGGTTTACTGTTGTATTTACTGCCAATAAAATACAGTCCTCCCCGAGACTGAGTGTAAAACATACAACATTAGGATCTTATTAGCTTGTAAGACAGTCGCTTGGTGCACCGAGACCCTTGACCGTCTGGGTCGTCTGTGTCAGTGATGCATCACAGTCATGGGAAAATGTTTTAACTGACAGGGGAAAGTAAACCAGAGAACACTTTGTCCCGTTTTGCACGGTGTAAGAGAAATTTTAAAGGAATATAAAATACAGAAGACTGTGAGCGGTTTTTATTTTAAAAAAAAAATCATAGCTGCAGTGAAAAGAAGAGACTGAGGTTTTTATATATATATATATATGAGTAAATTTTAAAAATAAATGCGTGCAGACATTTTTTTACATGTACTAAAACCCTTCACTTCCAAGAGTCCAGGTGTCCCTCAGCATCTTATCTGAGCCACATGTGCACAAAAATTTGGTCACGCACATGCAAAAGATAAAAGTCGTATAAAATTGCAAGATGTGAGTTTTTGTAGTTTTCTGGACTTTCATTAATTCTTGAGAGACATAAATAAGAGATTTATTTTTTATCCCAAAGTATAGCGTTTATCAATACACTGTATCTTATTTTGTAATTTCAGTGGAACCAGTGTCAAATTATTAGGCTTGCTATCATTTAACAGAGCATTTTGGCCAAACCTGTGTTACCTGTTTGAAAAGTTTTTCCAGGGCTTAGGCTTGCACAGACTGAGACTTTATTGTTACAGATCCCCTGCTAATTTGGAGTGTTATTTAAACTCAGACGCCTTGCTAGTTTATGCACATGCAAACAGTTTGTACCTTTTTTGATAATAAAATAATACGTCGCTGCGAGGAAACTGATTCCATAGATGTGAAGAAGTCAAACCAAGGCGTTTTGTTATATCGTCGCCACCCATCTATAAACCACAGAAGCATTATCTGGGAGCTCAAAGTACACGTGTGACATGCACGGTAATGAGGCACAGCGTGCGTGCCGCTCTAAAAGACAGTAAATGATTTATTTATACGTTCCTTTCTCACATATTTGTTTCCAGCATGTTACAAAAGTAAGATGAAAACAACCGTCTTCATGTTGAGGCAAGAAGCAGCTATCTGAATTTTTATTTTTTTTTAAAGTGCAGTTTGTTGTGGGTGTCTCTGAAGACAATGAATCATGACATCATGCAATGCGTTTTGTGATACAAACCTTTCCCTGTCAGTGCAGGACTTTTCTTTCCGAGCAAAGAGAAGGAAAAGAGAAAAAATAACTCATTGCCAAAACAAACCAAAGTGTTTTGGCCCTGTGCGCGCCCGTCTGCACAACAAGGAAGTTGACCTTCATACAGGATTTCAGGAAATATGTGCTTACGCTAATAACCGCATAAAACCCCGTTAACTGAAATGCAATGTTAATGTATCCATTTTGCTCAGCACATGCTGATGTAGCAGGTTTATTTCCCTAACTTTTAATCCTCAATTATTTTTCTCTTGTGTTTCAGTTTTGTGGGAATCAACGCCTCAGACATTAATTACTCAGCGGGCCGTTACGACCCTTCGGTGAAGCCTCCCTTTGATGCAGGTTTTGAGGGCATTGGGGAGGTTGTCGGCCTTGGCCTTAGCGCGAGCTCCCGCTACACCGTCGGGGATACTGTGGCCTACTTCGGCAGTGGCGCGTTTGCCGAGTACACGGTGGTCCCAGCCAAGGAAGCTGTGCCTGTTCCTGCGGTGAAGCCAGAGTTCCTCACCCTTTTGGTCAGTGGCGCCACGGCTTATATTGCCTTAAAACGTCTGGGCGACCTGGCTAAAGGTGAGACTGTCCTGGTCACGGCAGCCGCAGGAGGAACGGGACAGTTCGCTGTGCAGTTTGCCAAGCAGGCTGGTTGCCATGTCATTGGGACCTGCTCGACCAACGAGAAAGCCGGTTTCCTCAAATCCATCGGCTGCGACAGGCCGATCAACTACACCGCTGAAGACTTGGCTAAGACCCTGAGGAAAGAGTATCCACAAGGCATAGACGTGGTCTATGAGTCAGTCGGAGGGAGCGTCTTAGAGCTCGCAGTAAACAGTCTGGCCAATAAAGGCCGGCTGATAGTGATTGGCTTCATCTCAGGGTACCAGAGCGCTTCAGGGATCCCACCTTTCAAAGGAGGAACGCTACCAGTCAAGCTACTCCAGAAGTCGGCCAGCATTCGGGGTTTCTTCTTGCCCCACTTCTTAGGTGACTACAGGGAGGCTCTGAGTAGCATGATTCAGATGTTTGCCAAAGGGAAGCTAGTGTGTGAGGTGGATTACGGTGATTTGGCAGAGGAGGGGAAATTTGTAGGCTTGGATGCGGTTTTCCGGGCAGTGGACTACATGTATGCAGGGAGAAACCTGGGCAAAGTCGTGGTGGAAGTGGCACCACCGTCTGTTAGTAATAGCAAGCTGTGATTTAACTGATTGTAGATGTACTTAAGAAATCATACTTAAAATTACAATGATTCAATCAGTAATATATATATATATATATATATAAAATGAAGGATTTTTAACCACGGAAAAGCTCTTTATTTTTGTAAAATGACTGATAATACAGCCCAGTAACTAAAAATAATGTCATGAATAAACATACAGCAACTTTGGAAAGTGATTTGGGGTTGTTTTTGCTTTTTTTATGTGCACATGCACTCAGTCATGAATATATTCAGCACAGAATTTAATATAAAATATTTAAAGTTTTAAATAAGTGTGTGCTAATCAAAAGTCACCACATATTGAAACTCAGAAACAAAAGCTAAGGTTTTTTTCACCTCCCCCACACCTTCCGTCCACCTCCGAAATCATGTTAGACCTGCTGCCATAATGCGCTTGCTTTTGGCGCTCTCGAGCACTTTATCTACCATAAATGTTTTATGATAGACTTCATTGTTTTTCTAATAGGGCCTTACATTGGTATGTGCTTGTCAAAAGTGAGTGCTGCTCCAGGTGTGCTTGGCATTTCATTGCCTGTTTGTGGCTGACAGAAACGGCATTCACACAATCAATCTTTTCATTCACATGCCCCGAAGCTGCACATAATAAAAAAAAATTAGTCCAGCTAACCAGGAGTTGGGCTAGAAAATGTCATTATTTTCTTCCACCGTGAGTAAAAAAAAAAAAAAAAAAATCACTCATAGTGAATGCTCTGCGATATGCCCTTTGACACGTTTTTTTTTTTCCATTTCCATTTTTTTTAAATTTAATTTGGCTTTTTGAAACAACAAAGTCTTAAAAAATACCATTTAAAGTTTAATCACATTGCACTCATTTTTATAAAACCCAAAGATAAAACTTTAGTGTTTCTTTCAACTTTGAAAGCCTTATTGAGCTTAAAAAAAGTTTTCAGAGTCCCAACTTCAGCAGTGTACTGTTAAACCACTCCAAAAGCAGGAAATGGACAAGAGATGCTTATAACAGTCCGTGTTGGATTACTGCACTGTGTGTCATTTTAAACAAACACCTGTTCCTACCTGGCAGGGATGGCTGTAGTCTTCATGCACCGTGAACACGTTATTTCCTCATCCAGGTGGCTACTCAAAATATAACCCAGTGTGAAATACGTTACAGGTGTGACCCCAGCATGCAAAGCTGCTACCTTCACCAGACGGTGCAGGAAATCAGAAACACACCAGGCCAAGGCGGTTCTGAATCCGTAGTGGAGCAAGTCAGAACACCTCTCAAAGTCACTCACACGTACGCCACAGCCTGTGTCAGCAAGAGACACCGTAGGTATGTTTGTTGCTTTGAGTCAGGCCCGTAATGTCTTACGTGCACGGTTATTTTCAATTTTCCGAGTAGCTGTTAGTTTTTTTGTTTGTTTTTTTAAAAAACTATTTTTAGCTGCTTAAAAATATGTGTGCATGTTAATCATTGTTTCTGTTACAGTTGGAGTTGGATGACTCACGCTAGTCGATGCTTGCCATGTTTTTGTGTAGCTTGCTCTTACAAATTTAGGTTGAAAATTATTTACTTAAATCACGGATGTGACGTTTTTGCACTCATTTATTCAGTATTTAAAGCACCACATCTGTGATCTAAAGCCTCTCGGGTCAGAATAAAAACAATTTTTTACCCATGAAAGTTCAACTTTGATTGCACAATTTAAAAAAAATGTTTTTAAAGATTTTTTTATGGACAGTAATTAAAGCAGAAATGGAAGTACTGGGAATTGCATAGGCGTAAGTGACCAAGAGAGCAAACACACTTTAAATGACTGCCAGTCACCTCTTAACACCACTGCTTGCTCAGGAGTTAAAATGAAAAAAGAAAAGCAAGCTCTTACATGCCGGCCACACAAAAGGTGAGAGGAGTGATGATGCACGTGGGTGCGTAGACGAATTTAGCATGCGTCAGTACTCCTGTGCATCCATGTTGGACTGTGAGGAGAAGGAGGAGGCCGGGTGTAGCATCTCTTCAATTAACAGGAGAGGCCCTGTCTCGCCGTCCTCCGGGGCCTACCTGTACCTCCACTGATTAGTGAGCAGTCACAGCCCCAATTAGAGAACACAGGAACCTAGAGAGACAACACTCTTTATTTAATTGGATTGTGTTGCAGTCCTAGGCTGCTAACTGGCATCGTATTGAAGCAACCTGGAACTGCAGAGTGTAAACAAGACATTAAAGATGGTGAAGGTCTTCTAGAAAAGTATTCACCGGCTGCTGTGAGGTGGTGAAAGAAAGGAGAAAAAAATCAAGAAATTAGAAATCATGCTAAGTGTCTCTCTCATTTTAGTTTTGTTGCTGCTCCTCAGAAGGGACAAACACTAACACACAAACTTAAATAGGTGATGTACATGGAAGGAATGAAGGGTAAACTTCATTTTCCCTTTAATGTGAATGCGGATGACATTGTAATGCATGCAATGCAAATGTAATATACTGATTATCGCAAGTATTATCAAACTGATTGCATAGGAATTTATAACATTGGAAAAAGTTGAATGTGTTGCCTCCATTGGATCGCCATCTATTCCCAGGAATTTACCTTGTGTACTAGCTACTGTGTAGCATTTCAGATGGCATAAGATTGTAGTTTTATTTTACATTTACTACAACAGCTACTATGTAACATTTAAGGAGAAAACATTCAGAAATAAAAAGCTGAATCCATGAAAATTAAGCACACTGAGGGCTATTTTTGCTACTACAGTCATATTTACTCTGGTGTGACTTTTAAAAGTTGACTTCTTTAAGCTAATGGCAGAGAACCAAATATAGTCTTTAGTGTATAACACTGTGCACTCAGTCTGCTTATGTTATATTTCCTCACTATTTGTGCTTTAGTTTCACTTTGATGCAGCAATTATGGAGTAATTGTCACTTGTGACCATGGTGGCCACAAGCTCAGCAAAGTTAAATGTACTCTACGTTTGAAATAAAAATGTTCAGTCGTTTCTTCTTTTTTCCACCTTTACGTTAATTAGCGGTGATCACAACTTTTTTTGTAGCTCTCAAGTCCACTTTAATTTGCCATCCAAGACAACAGCGCGGTGCCGGATTTTATTGTTGTACGCTGACATTCAGGGTAGGAAAATTCTCAAAGGTCTCCCTCTTGTTCCTTTTTTTCCCTGCTAAATCCTCTTTTTTTTCATAGTTTCTTCTTGCTGGAATATGTGGCACATAACAAAGACATCACCCTCTTTAGTGTGGGATGGTAGTCTACCTCCAGGCACCTAAGGGACACTGGCTGGCTGCTCGGTGCTGCCAGGATCTAGACAGTCCAGTTTCTTTCTCTGCAAGTCAGTCAGGCCCTCTCAACTCCCCAACTCCCTGAGCCCCCATCACTCCTACCTCCGCCTAATTACCAAACCTAAAACCCCACTCAACTAATTAGCCACAGCAGACCCAGGAACTGTGAGTAAAGGTAAAGAGATGGCTTCATTCAAGTGTGTGTGTGTGTCGGTGTGTGTGGTGGGGGGGGGTATGTGTTAAAGAGAGGGAGAGTGAAAAGAAAAGACAAGAGGAAAGGGAAATGGAATATTCAAGTCTCCTTTAGCGTGCACGTCTCTACAGCCAATTAAAGTCATTTATTTTAACTCTTTGCAAAACCTGTGAGTTGTGCATGACAGCATGACAGGGGGGATGTGTTTGTGGCTGTGCGCATGTGTCTCAGGATATGTAGCCATGCACGCATCCGCGCCTAGCCTCGCACACAGACCCACAAGCGTCCACACGCGTCTCAGTATGGCTGGCAGTCTGTCGGCTTCTCTGTCTATCAGCAGAGGGAGAGCTCAGTGGGACATAAATTACAATATGCAGCAGAACCACTTGTGTAAGTCTCAATGAAGGGGAGGAATAACTTTCTTAATCAAGTTCCCGTGATTAATTGTAATAAAGGTGTCATCCGTAAATGTGTCCTCCTGATTGAGTAATTCGGGGCCGGAGACAGTAAGCACATCCCTGGTGATTGGGGGGGCTGGACAAAGTGTGGAGGAGGGAGAGGGGGAAGGTTTGTGGAGGACATAGTGAGACACAAATAGCTCCTGGGCACACTGGCAGCCTTCGCACAACTGACAGTTATGAAATACAATTATCAGTGTGATCTGCTTAAGAATTCATCAGCAGCTTCACCGGCCAATAAAGACGTTCAGAGAGAGAGAGAGAGAGCAAGGGAGGAGCAGTGACACAAGAGGAGAGAAGGCCCCACTGATTAAATGAGGTTTTTATTTTGTCCAACAGATTGTTCACATTATGTTACACTATTGTGAAAGGATTATCTGCAGCCTTCTTCCCGCTCTAAGAATTCCCCATTTTGTACCATATTATCCATTTAACCTCTGTTCCAAACAACTGCATTTAATAAGGATAATCTTTTTTGTGTATGGTCACTATGATTCAGTGGTTTCCATGCCAAACCCTCCCTGAAAAAATAAATAAAAAAAATAAGCTTATGGGTTTTAGATGATAAATGAGGTGACATTTTAACTGTGGCTTGTTAATACGGAACAATGTCTTCTAATGACCAAAAGTTACACTTGGCATATATCAGCCGAAGAGTTCAAAAAATCCTGTTCATTTGAATATTTCTGAAATCTTTGAAAAGTGACTTTTTTAAATATCCTAGAATGAAATGAACAAACAAAAGTCTGCCGAGAAAAAAAAACTACGAATTCTTTTCTGTACTAGAAGTTTTTCAACAATCACTGAGGTTCTGATCTTTGATTTGGGAACTGCTGGTTTATGTTTCAATAGCTATAAACATATAACTTTATGTCAAAGATACTGTATAATACCATACAAAAATAAGTGCACCTGAGAGGTTTAGATTCTTATAAATCACCCAATATTATATATTCCACAGCTCTCACAAGAATCACCTTGAAGTCTCTTTAGTGATGAGAATAAAGCTTTTGCTACAGTCCAGGTAGCACAAGAGAGAAAGGAAACCCTCTTTAAAGGTTTTAAGAATCCGACATAATAAAAATAATCTTAGCAGGTCTTAAAATGAGGTAAATACAAACTTTGATTAACTACAAAAAATTATATTGCAGAATTCTTTATTTAACACAAAGTAAGCTAAAAGGCAGAAGCAGTGTGTTAAAAAAATAAGTGCAAAATTAAGTAGCAGCCAGGTGGTGATAATCAAATACTTGATTAACTGATTGTTAGAAAGTGTGAGTACCTGCATAAGAGTAGAGGTTTTGGTAGTTTGCTGCAGCATTCAGGTGTGTTAACGTAGTACAGAGGAAGAAATACATCAGCAATGATGTTAGAGAACTAATCGTTGCAGCCCAGCAGTTCATGAAGGGTTATAAGGGAATTTTCAAACATTTTGAAGTTCATCATTCTTCAGTAAAAAACATTTTTCACAAGAGCAAAACATTCGAGACACTTGCCAATCTTCCCAGCAAGGTCAGACTGTGCAATTGGAAAGTGCAAAAAACCCAAGAGCAACTCCTCTGACTCTGAAGACCTCGGTCAGCAAATGCAAAAGTTCATGTTAGAGGAATTAGAAAAAGACTGAAAAAGTGCAGCTTGTTTGGAAAGGTTGAGGAAAGAGAAAGCTTTTGTATCCCTAAAAAAAGGAAGCACAGCTTAGTTATGAATAACCCACAAGATATGTTAGACGACGTCCTTTGGACAAATGAGACAAAAGAAGAGATGTTTGGCCATAATTTACAACCAAACGCAACATATCAGCACAAACACCTCATACCAGCTGTCCAGCACGGTGGTGGCGGAGTGATGATTTGAAGTGTTACAGCATGCAGCAAAAGGGGCAAAGAGTTAACACCCACCAACACAGGAGGAAACTGGTAGAAATGGAGAGACACAAAGACGGGGCACAAAGAGTGAAAAAACGACAGGACTATAAATACACAAAAACAAAATGAAAACAAGATCCAGACCCATAATGAAAACCCCAAACCATGACAGCCTCCTGCAAAACATGGCACAGACTCTACACACTGAGCCCTTATCTCAAAATCGTCTGTGTGTAGTTACATGAAGAGACTTTGAGACATCCTAAATCCACATAAGAGCTGTTGCAAGTTCTCCCAGAGGATTCCAGCAACGTACCTGCCAAAAGCCTCGAAACACCAGGTAGAATCATTTAAAAGGCAGAAACACTGAACTGATTTAGATGATTTCCATTTACTGCGCTTTGTGAGGTTCAATTCACATAATTCACGCTAAAATGTTTATATCATAAACTAGACGTGCACAAATATTTTACACAAAGCTTTGCCTGAACTGAACATTTTTGCCTAAATAAAGAGCACCGAGTTGGACAACCAAAAGCTTTTAGATCAAGCATGGTAACCAAGGTAACTTTTGACAAATGATAATTGTGTGCTAGTGGTCAAGTTCAAGAGCAACTCAAAAAAAAGCACACATTTTTAACAATGATGATTTAATACTAAAAAAAAACATTGGAACAGTTTTAATTTATAACCATCATAGCAGTGTAATAAAACATTATTCTAATACACTGTGCCACCTTTAAACATAGTGCATAAAAGATCAAAACGAGCACTAATGTTTCTATTTGACAGATAAAATCACACTCGGTAACATTCATCATGTCTTTCTGCCTACATTGACCCTTCGGGGCATCTTTTGTGGCCTCAGGAGGGGAGTGAGGGTCCCTCGCTGGGTCTGTTCAGATGTAGATATACATTCAGGTGAAAGGCAAGGGCGCTATTCACCACTGCAGGATTAATGGCAACATCGTCACCAGGCTGACCAGCCCCACATTTCTATTGGCTGGATAAAGAGGAAAAGAAAAGATGGCGGTGGGAACAAGGGGAAATATGAACACCCTGTCGGTGTGATGACGGACAGGTCCTCAGCCCAGCTCCCCCAGGTCCCTCCCCGTCCTCATTCTTTACTGGCCCGAGTTGGCTAGTGAGGCAGCATCTCTGCGGCCAAGGACACAAGGGTGTCAGCGATGCGTCTGGGTAACATCGTTCATCAGGGCGCATCGGTAATGGGTAGCTCTCTGTGACAGTGGTCATCAGGACACAAAAGCAAAAGGGCCTATAAACATCACATGACAGATGGCTGGGAGGACAGCTTTGGACAGGGAGGGAGGGATGGAAAGCGAGAGATAAAGTGAGCTAGAGGTAGAAGGACAGAGCTGGAAGAGAGATCTCAGGCTGGATTGTTAAGTCTTAGGAAAAGTCTCAAGTGCTGGATGGTTTATGAATGCCCATGTTCAATGTCAGCTGTGAAGGGAAAAACTAGAACCCACCGGGGAAATGCTTCGCAGCTGACGTCCGACAAAAAGCCATCAAATGAGCAAAGTCGGTGCAAAATAGCCCAGTGAAATAGTTGATCTGCAGAAATGAATGCAAATTATTTTGTCTCATTGCAGTGAAAACACCAGTTTTTAACATTTGTAATACATCTGAAATGCTGTTCTGCTGTTTTTTATGCAAAGTTTAATTTTAAGAGTTTGTATTTTCCTTTCTTTTCTTTTTTTAGTCTCCTGGTTAGTTTAACTCTATTTCAGTCATGACTTTGGCCAATTAGTGCAGTGAAACACCTTCAGCATGGTGGGTGCGGTCTAAGAAAACAGATAAACGGCAAGTCCGATATGAAAGATGTGCAAGCTTAAAAGCCTAACAGTGAAAGAATTTTTTTTTTAAAAAACTGTGCTTGGAAAGTAAGAATGAGACTTTCAGGGCGATGCAAGAGGACTTCACCAAAAGGACGTTTAGCACAATTTTCACTTTGAAAAGTTTGATAGATAAGTGCCCCCCACTGGAAGAGATGCTGAAGGAGTTTTTCAAGAAATTACAGTCTTAAGCAGTCTGAGGCGGAGTGAAAGTTAAGGAATAATTATGGAGGTGATAGCAATGACAGAAAGCGAGAAACAGGTTGTGTGAAAATGAGGTGAGGCGAAGGTGTCGAGGGCTGTCACAGAACTGACTGCAGAACCTGTTGTAGGTCCCTGTAGAGGGAAGGCAATTGTTGTGTTAGCAACACCTTTGTCACCTCGGGATGTATACTTTGTCTCTGCGTGTTTACAGGGACATCAAATCCCAAATGTGAAGTATCGTCTTCAAAACAGAGGGAAGTACAGCTCTCTGTCCTCCATAGCGACGCCGCGGGCCATGCTACGTCTTTTTCTTTGTTTTGTGGAAACAGCCTTGCCCGTCCATTAATCGTCATCCATCCATCCTGCGCACCTGTATATAAAAGGGAAATTAGAATATCCATCACTTGAGCGAAACGTCACCGTGATTGATGGGTTAGTCACAGGATCCCCTCCGTTTCCTCCTCAAGTCTGTGTTTCAGCAGTGAGAAGTGAACATTATCTAGCGCCATGATCAGATTTAGTCCACACATTTCCATCTAGGAGAGCATTTTTGAGCGGATGATACACAATCCACGCGAGGAGGCAGCCAGCAGAAGGTTTATGGAAATCTAATATCATAAGGCTTTTTGGTTTGTTAGACTTGTTATTCGTGGAGTGGGCTGGTGACACTTTTGATGTAACAGTATAAGACAATGTAACGAGGCAGAATCTCATTTTGTTGAAGTGTTTCTGTCAAACTATGGTCTGAAGGATGATGGGGAAAATCTGTGCAAACAGGTTTTGAGTGGGGTGTGCTAAGACTAAAATACCAACTGTTCTCAGAGAGAAGCCTTTGGTAAATAACAGGAAACATCCTCTGAGAAGGCGATATGAATGCCAGGGAGTGTGGAATCCATATTTGCCTTTTTTTTTTAACGTAAAGTAAAAAGCAAATGGTTAAAAAAAAAAAGCATAAATAGATGGGGCAAACAGATGATGGGAATGTAACTTGGAACTGAGATGGAAACTGCTTCTTGTCATAATCATCTGCTGTCAATCCAGAAACATCGTTTAAAAATCCATCCCGGTCAAGTTTATGTCTCCTTCTTTGTCTGATTCCCCCCTTTTTGTGTGTGTGCGCGTGTGTGTGCTTTGACGAGGTGGAGACAGGAGCCCTAACGCTGCAGGATGGAGAAAGGTGAACAGGAAACAGAAGGTGCCCATGGAGGAGGTATATGACATCTGTCAGGATCCAGGGTGGGCGGGGGATTCAGCGCCCCCCTTCTGCCGGCCGAGGGTCACCCATCGCACTGCAGTCGCTGAAGTTGTCACGACACCGTGACACTTCCTTGGCAATGGTGGCTGAGAGCCGGACAGCCCTCGGACGTTCAAGACACACACATATTTTTGAGTAAATTTGTCTGAGGGGAGTGGGGGGCATTTTGTATGAGCTGTTTGTTCCTTCTCTGTACAGAAATGTCAGCGTCTTGCTTATTGTTTCCTCTTTCTTTTTTTCCCCCCCTTCCCCTCTCTCTTCAGGGTCCTGGACAGAGGAAGGTCAGCTGACATGGCAAGGTCGACAAACAAACAAACAGAAGGAATTAAAATGGAGAAAAACAGGGCAGATGAAATGTGGCGGTGTTTTGTTTTTTTTTGTTTGTGTTTTTTTTTATCTGTGTGAGGGCTGATGGCTTGTAGCAGCCATTACTCTCTGTTGTGTCCTCTGCCCCCCATTGGTTGCAACAACACCGCCTGGCACTGCTGCCAGTGTCACGTCATCTCATACTTCTGCTTAACTACACGGACAACAAGGGCCACTTCACACCAGGATCAGTTTACTATTTCTCAGGCAGCCGTGTTTGCTCAAGGTGGCAAAGGTCATTCACAGTGGATTTGATAAAAATAATTTTCCTCAGCCAGCATGAGTTCAAATTAGATTTTATCCCTTTTTTTTCTCCTCGCCCTCTCTCTATATGAAGGGGAAAACAAAGGAAGTATACCCGCAAAAGTCCACTCAAACGCTTCACAGAAGCCTGGACCCAGACCTCTAGCTCGCTGCCAAATATCTGATTTCTTCATGAAATGGCAATTCAGTCTGATTATCTCATCAGGCTAATTGGAGCATCTTAATGTTCTGTCTACACTGATGATGTCTGGCTACCCTCGCTTTTACAGCATTTATCACACAAACCAAATGACAATACGTTGACCTCATGATTAGCTCGGCTGGTCCACAAACGGACAGTTTATAAAGAGAGATTTGTTTGTTTGGTTGAAAATCCTTTTAGAGTGAAAGATGAGAAATATGGATAAATTATAACTCTGAACTGAGCTTTAAGTCCTAAATTCATTCACATTTAATCTATATAGTGCAGGAAACTGTGCTGTAGGTACATGTTAGGACAGTTTTAAACCATAAACAATTTTGTAGCCCTCTTGAGTGGCAGTCTTGTGAAAAGATGAAAGGATGTTGTTATAGATCATGATTTGAAAGTAAAGCCTTGCCTAGAATTGTTCTTTGCCAGCTATTGTGCAGAGTGCAAAGCACGAAGTCGAGCGAATTCAGACTCAAGTGCAAGCATCAAAGTTTTTCTGGTGCTAAATTAATTTCCAGCTCGCGCTTACAGATGACAAAGAATGATGCCGTCATTTAGGCTTCACCGCGTGGAGCCGGTAGGGTCCTCATGACGTTCGGCTCGGGCTGCTGCAGGTGAAGCCTGGGCCTCACCCTCGCAGATCTGTATGCAGAGTGTGCCTTTAAAAAAAACATGTTTCTTTTGTTTATTCTTTGCGTTGTCTTTTCCTTTCTGTGTGGAGTTTTGACATCGGAGATGACAGGTGTCTGTGGAGTGGAGGAGGAGGAGGAGGAGGAGGAGATGCTGGTAAGAAAACAATCTTTGACTGCCTGTGGGTGAAGGCAGACTCCTCTAGGCAAAGCGGCCTTCAGCGTTTAGCTGGGGGCGCAGTATCAAAATCACAGCCACTGCTGTACCCCTAAGGCGCTAATCTCAGCCAGTTACCGTCAAGTGCTGCTTCTTCTTTATATAATCCTTCATTCCCCCCCTTCCCTCGGCTCTCTCCATCTCCGCCATTCCTCCGTTTTCCCAGACCCAATCCGCAGAGATGTGAGGATAAATGACAGTTTGAGAAGGTGCAGGGGAAGCCAGGCATCTTGAATCCAACAATGTTTCTTTGCTTACCAGTGTTAAATCCAAACTGCGCCGCTTTCAGAAAAACGGTTTGCTGGAATTGTAATATCATAATTAGCACGGCTTCTGTGCTTATCTCCACTAAACTAGGCGTCTCACCAGATGCCGAGGAGACCTCAGCCGTCATTCAGCCGCCTAGATGGAAAAGGGTTGTTGTTTGATCACTGGATGACTGCTAATTTAATAAGTGTTAACTATGGTGCGGCCAAGCGAGCGGGAGGGAAAAAAAGAGAGAAAAAAGGGAGGGAAAATGTTGAAGTAAAAAGCATTAAGATTAAATGATGACATGTTCAACTGTGCGCATAATATGAGGCTTAGTTAAGTACGCGCATGCTGTTTGTCAATTATTTAAAACCCCAGGAAATTAAGTCCAGGTAATCTCATAAGGTGTAAATAACATTCTTTTCCATGGCAGCTTAATTGAATTCATTTGACACTGTTTAGAAATAACAGAATTAGATTTGCTTTCACATGAAACTAAAGACTGTCACAGGGAGCACTTTGTAAAGTTGAATAGAATTGGAATTAAAGTTTAGTATTTCAAACACATCTGGAGGGATCAGATATGAGAATAATTGAAATAACGGAGGATTACTCGTGCTGCCTGCCTTTTGCAAAAGAAACCAGTGTGGACTATGGTAATGTTTGCAGCACGTCAGAGGTCAGAACTGACCTGTTATCTGTGCGAGAGCGTCACATAAATGCCCCCAAATGCAAAACATTTGGCATTAAAAAGGATCTCGACCCTCTGCTGACTTCTAAATGTGGAATAAATTCAATTTCTACTCTCACTTCAAAACATTTTCTGTAATTATTTTAATCTTCAGTGTTTCACGTGGAAAGTAAGTTTAGTTCTCGTACATTTATTTGTTTGCCACCGCCGGTTATTCCACTGCAGGCCCCCACTATATTAAAGCATAAGCTGAAGACCTAAAAAAGATAAGTAAATGTGTTGCTGGTGAGGAATGAAGCAAAGATGTTTGACAGCGGGTTGTAAAGACCAGGCAAGCCATGCAGACACAGAGACAGTGGCCTCAGGCATTTCTGATTTGGCCTTACTAGTGGGATGGCATGGCTTGACGCTATTTAAACACACACACATACAAACATGCACGCACACACGCGCGCGCGCGGACAAACACAGCCACGAAGAGTTTTGATGCAGACTGTAGGTGAAGGCCAGTGTATGTCTGTCTTGTCTTGTGAGTGAGCGGGGCCGGAGATGGAAGCTGGGTAGACAGATTGGAGGGACGCAGGAGAAGAGGGGAAATGGAGGGATTAGATGAAACCTTTCAGTGCGTGTCATCATCCCTGACATTCTGTAGGGCTTGACCTTAACAGAGCAACATTGTGTCAGAGACAGGGTCTCATCACAGCCCACACACACACACACATATGGGCGCACAGAAAACTCTTCAGAGATCCCGATAGCCTGGACATCAACATCCAACATATTTTCAACCTGGGGAATAAAAACAGATAAGTCAGATGATCCTAAAAGTCAAGTATCAACAACTGAGGAACTATTATGTATCTCTGTTTTGATGTTTATTATGCGCTGTGATGACCTATTTACTGATTAGTGAGTGATTACACTTGTTTTGTGCAATTTAAGAAAATGTGATGAAAGAGTTTTGTGGATGTGTTGCTTTCCCAAATTTGCACAGTGTTGGTAGCGAGCTTTCCTTTCAAACTTGATCATTCATTGCCTGGTATTTCCAGTTGGTGTTCACATCAGCTTTTGAAATCAACAGTAAGAAGAAGAAAAGCAGACATAAAGACTGACAGGTGACTCGTTTTTTTGACGACTATCCCTCATCATCGTTGCCGCATCCCACGGGGAAATCAAGTTCCTTTGATAGGCACCAGGAAGTGCAGCTCTGCTACTGATCCTTACATGTACAGCAGATTTACATTCTCTGGCATCACAAGGTTGAAAGAAAAATATTACACGCGCCGTTAGTTATGATCACAACCTTGTTATAAATGACAAACACAGAGAAACAGGACAAAACGAAGCTCCGGGGTTTCGTTTTACACTTCCATGGCAGAGGAGAGATAAGAGAAAATCAAAGAGATATGACTTTTAGTCATTTCACATCAAGCTTTAAAACTGTAAGACTGATTTCAGTAGTGCAGCTTCATATGACAAATGGGCAGTTTTGGGTGGTATTATCAAGGGTAAAGTGGGCTCATGAGAGGATGGTATCCCAATAAAATTAATTACATTAAAATTTCAATATATTAAAAACGAATTATTATTTCTTAAATACAGGAATACTTCCAGTCCCTCAGCCTAACTTTGGCATAGCATAACATCTATTAATTCTGCTGAGAGGATATAGGAGTTACCAACACTACCACCAACCTGCAGCTTTGGTGTTGTTGTTTGTTTTTCAACTATATTTTCGCTGTAACAGGATCCTCTATGCTTCCAGCACTGCAAAAATTATTTGTTTGGCTTTTTCATGGAATGGTATTCTGTGTAATTCTCTCTCTTTCTCACCCACCCCCACCTCATGCATGTGTGTGTCGCAGGGAATATTGTCGAGGCTTGTTGCCAACTTTAAATAAAACCTATTATTCTCGTTATTTGAGCCGTCCCTTTATTTATGTTTTTTTTTCCTTTTTTTCATTTGAGGGCAAAAATGGAAAGCAGTTTTTACGTTTCACTGCACGATGTGCACACAGAGATTTGTGTCCTTAGCCGTTCACGTGCGGTTAAGAGACTAACGTTTGCTACTGCTTTCACACTCACAACAGAAATTTAATTTAAAGCCAGCCTATAAAACACAGAGGGAACCACAAGTCTTATATTGTGTTAGCAGTGTTGGGGTCGTTACTCGCGAAAAGTAACGTATTACACATTACTTGTTACTTTACTTAAAAGTAATGCGGTACATTACTTTATTAGTCTCTGGAGAAAGTAATTTGTTTCATTACTTTCTTAGTCTTCCGTAAAATGACATGAAATGCACTAAACAAAATAAATCTTATGCTACAGTCCCACACACCAATACGAATCCCTATCTAATGACGATCTTTTAGTGTTTAAGGTCGACAACACAAAGTTGAAACCATCACAAAGAGAATACCTGGTGAAGCTCAGGGTCTTACTGCTCAGCTGGGATCAGCATACACACGGTTTTATCATTACTCTGGGTTGGCTAGCTTAGCGTTAGCATGCTGTCTGTGCAGATGCTTGCAAAGATGTTTTGTTTTTTCCCATCTTAGAGTTTTAGCTAAATCCAAAAACTTGGTTGCAGTAGTAGTTCGTTTAGCATCGTATCATCAAAACAGGTATTAATAAGTCGCCCATATGTACATATACATATATGTGCAGGTAAGGGATTAACGTTTGCTATTGCTTTCACACTTACAGCAGAAATTTACTTAAAGGTAGCCTATAAAACACAGAGGGAATCGCAAGTCCCATATTTCTACCCTGCCCACCTGTAAAGAGCGCGTCGTAACAATGCCTCGCACACGTACCGGATTTTATCTCCTGCACCTTCTCATTGGATGGCTTCCATTTTCCCAGGGACAGATTTAGAGTTGGCCATAGGGCTGCTATTATAAAAATATGGTTGACCTTTGAGGACCAGGGATGGTTTAGAGCCAGATTGTTCATCCCCAATGCTGTTTGGGCAGCCTGCTCTTCTCAGTCTTATTAACATATGCCAGTCTCTCTAAATGTTCTCAGTCACTTTATTAAAAAATTTAAGTACAACAGTATAATTTTTATGAGGCCTATAAAGGCAGAGGTAGCCCATATTCCTTTTTTCATGAACAGTGAACTTTCGGAAAGAACCTCAATGGGTTACATAATTAATTTGTGCTTTCTGCGAGTCCGTTGCCATCCATTCTAAAGTCCTGCTCTTTTGGTTTTTGCTTGAACCTTGTTTATCTAGCCATCTCAACAATGCTGCCAGTATTCAACAGGAGTTCTCTCATAGAAGGTGTTTGATTGGGACATTATATTTTTCTATTTTGAAACATCATAATTCAACAAATAGCTAGATGGAAATACTTTCTGGTGTCTGGTGTGTTTGTCAATAAGAGTGGTGCTAGGAGTCTTCAGAAGCAGTGCAGCAGTAACTGTGTTTCTGACCCCATCATGCTATCTGTTCTAATGATGCTCAGGCCTCCATCAAAGTAGGGACCCCCTGTGGCTCCTGGGGGCCCCTGGGCTCAGGCACAGTTGCTCTGGTTCGGGTTTTTTTTTCCCCCTCACTGCTTGAGGCTCGGCACAGTAATGAGAAACAGAATTTAAAGAAAAGCAAAACAAAACAACAAAAACCCCTCAATCTTAGACTGACATGCAGTCTGTGTTCAGTCAGCTTGCTCTGTTTCTCCTTGTCTGTATCAAAAACAAAGATTGTTTTAATGGAGCAGTTCAAACACACTGGGCAGCTTTTGTTCAATGCAACATTTTTTTTTCTCTTCCTCACACGCACACATGCAACTCACACAAACAGAGGGGTGGGGGGTGGGATTAGTGCAGAGCGTGCGCACATATGGATTGATATGTTACAGTTTACTGGACCGACGCAAGACAGAGGGGGAAAAAGTATTGATTTTTTGCCAATATGGCTGCGTGTTGATCCTGGGGCCACATTCATTTTCATCACTCAGATGTGCTGGTGGTGGTGGGGTGTCACACTTGTTTTGCCAGTTTCCATGGCAACGAGGATCATCCAAGTCAGAGGAGGTCAGGCCGCTGGTGAGAGGCGAATCTGGGTTCACTGAAATCAACATTACATGAAATGCCCTCCACAACTCTCTGTCTGTCGGTCTCTCTGTGTGTCCATCACCTCTTCTGTCTCTCTTTAAGCTGCGCTTTCTGCTCTTCCGCGAGCACAATCACTTATCCTCACCGTTCAAACTATTTTCTGGTGTTCCCGCATCAGCTAGGAAAAATCTCTGACGGTATGAATAAGAGCACGGGTGCCCCAGGGGTTCTTATGGAACTAGCCAGCAGCCGCCACTAAAACACAGAGGACCTTCCCTGCATTTATGAAGTTTAAACAGATCACTTGTCTCTCTCTCTCTCGTGCTCCTCCACTCTCATTTTAATGTACTGACAAGGCAGCATCCTTCATCCCTCAGTCTTCTTCTTATATTAGAGTTTATTACTGCCATCCCAGATTTGTTGTCACTTTGTATTTGGGTGAAAATTTGTTTTATGGCTCCTCATCCAATTTGCTTGGGGCTGACGGGCGGCTGATTTCAGGAGAAGTGTGAGAAGAGGAAAGGATAGCTGCCAACTGACTGAGGCCAACTGACTCTCCTCAGGTGATAATTGGCTGCTGATCCAACATCCAGGCCCTCGTAATTAATCTTTGTTGTTGTTGTTGTCTGTGTGTGTGTGTGTGTGTGTGTGTGTGTGTGTGTGTGTGTGTGTGTGTGTGTG
>NW_024582601.1:477197-512721 GCF_018398535.1 Haplochromis burtoni
GTGTGTGTGTGTGTGTGTGTGTGTGTGTGTGTGTGTGTGTGTGTGTGTGTGTGTGTGTGAGAGAGAGAGAGAGAGAACATCAGAAATGTGATTATTTTACATTATGTAATCTGTGTTAAAATAGCTCTCTGGTTTGGAGGTTATCCCTTGAATGCAAGTGCATAGAGTTGGATTTTTTTTTTTTTACTTTATATCGTGATGTATTTTCTTAGGTGTAAATATTATATTGCTGACATGCTTTATCTGGCCAGTATTTGATTACTGTAAAAATCTGAGTTTATTAGACACAGTGAGTCTGAAGAAAGTTCCCACAGTTTGCGAGTTTATGTAATAATCCACTTTGCTTGGTTTTGGTGTTGAATAATAATGATAAGTCAGAAAGGGAAGAAACTCTTTGAGGACTCACTTTTAAATACCATCCCATCGGTTCACATGTGAAAAAAATGAAGAAGCAAGGATTCACCAACATTATAATCAAAACCACCATTGTGCAAAACACAAGACTGGATAGGGATGTGGCCATTTTAGTCAGCAGAACCACCATTCCCTTTGCTTAAAAAGCACTTTAGTTGCCATAACAATAACCATAGCAAATATTTTTTTCTGTTATCGGTCCACCTTACCATCCAGTTCACTTGTTTTATCTGATATTGTGACATGAAAAGAGATAGGAGTCTATCTGCAGCTTCGCTACACGACACACACCGCCGCCGCTTAAACAAACTCCTTGAAGTAATGCTAGCTAAGTCTGTGAAGGAGGAGGAATAATACCAGTAACAGCTGTCATTGTTTGTTTTTACTTCACTTTAGCAAAACCAGTATGTTGGGATGACTACACATCAGCTCCAGCTTAAAACAGCAGTGGATTCAGAAAGATACAATGAGCTCTAGTGTTGGTTAGGGAAAACTGAATCCTCTCCCCAATCAACATCAGTTTGTGAAAAGGTTTGCCACACCAAAGAAAAAATCTGTTATAAACAACCCACCAACTGGAACGGTTAAAATAATTGCCAAGTCTATAAATCTAAGTTTCAGAATTATAAAAAATAAAAGAGCAGCGTTCACAACTTTGAAATGTTGGCGTCATGTCCACTGAGGGGACTAATTCACAGCTCTTAGATCAGCTCAGGTAGACTGTCCCAAGTAGGCAAATGAAGCAGAAAATAATTTTGTCGCGTCGGCGCTCCTTTTATGTGCGGTCAGTTTGGAAAGCTAAATTTAAAACTATCCAACAAGGTGGCTGGAAGATGTGGATGTTGATGGGATTGCAACTTATTGTCTGGCGCTCTGTGTTGACCCTGTGATGGACGCTATGGTACGGTGAAGTGGAGTGTCACTGTTGCTAATATTAACATAAAATCTTCATCTGTAACTTTTGTCAAAGCTGAACTGTTGCACCTAAGAAACACTCACCAAGAAATCAACTAACCATAAGAATGAGATAATAATCCACATTCACCAGTTCAAATCCTGCTCACAGAATTAACATCTTTACCTGGTCAGGTGACCCACTCCTCTCACAAATCAGTCCAAAGCAAGACCTTTTGAAGTACGGCTGTAGCTCAGGACATAGAGCAGGTCATCTATTAACTGGCTGGTGGTTCAATCCTTGGATGCTTCAGTCTGCATGGCAGAGTATCCTTGGGCAAGATACTGAACCCCAGATTGCTCTCTGACGCACTCATAAGAGTGTGAATGTGAGATAGAAAGCACTTAGGCGTAGAAAAAAGTGCTTGCATGAATGAGGCATGTTGTATAAAACACTTTGAGTGCTCAAATAGAAAAGTGCTATACAAGAAACAGTCCATTTACCGGTATGAAGTGCCAACTGTGACCATGTGCCCATTCTGAAAAGTTCCACTATTTTAAAAACTGAATACACTTACCTACTTAGCCATTCACCCCTAACTGCATCCTTGCTGCCTGTTAAACTTATCTGCTTATTAATAAATCAGTTAAACTGGTGACAGTTGTCTTGGTCTGCTTCTAGGTGTTCTGCTCATGATTAAAGTTTTTGCTGTTTGAGGGTCTGGTGCATTAAAGTAAGTATTAACAAAATACCAAAATCTTTTCAGGAATCTCCTAGCAAAGAACTATATCAATGACAAAAAGCCTCAGTTAGCATGTCAAATGTTAAAGTTCAGGATAGTATAATTAGTTTATGGTTTATTTTGAAAGGTTGCCAGCAGAAAGCATCTTCTCTCTAAAACAAAGCTGCACCTTAACAAACCACAAGCCTTCTGCAACTGTGCTTAGAAAGACGAGATCAAAGTGACAATACAATGCACAGCAGATCAGCACAAACTCATTTAGGAACTGTCAAGCATGGTGGTGGAGGAGTGATGATTTGGGCCTGTTCTGAAGCCACAGGACCTGGGCATGTTGCAGTTACTGAGTCACTCATGAACTCTTCTTTTCTCACAAATTGGGTCACGCAAAAGGACAATGACACGAAGCACAGCAGCAAATCTACAACAGAATGGATGAAAAACACAGGGATCAAGGTGTTGCAATGGCCTAGTCAAAGCGCAGACCTCAACCTGGCTGAAATACTGTGGTGCCACCTTAAAAGAGTTGTGCATAGATGAATACCACAAACCTAAAAGCACTGAAGCAATGTTAGAACAAAAAACAATGTTAAGACTACAAGTTTTTGCTGCTAAAGGTGGTTCTACCAACTACTGAATCATGAAATGTACTTAGTTTTTTTATAGAACTACACAGAGACCTGTGAAAAGCATCTTTTTCACATGACTGCATAATCTTTTAGAAAAACAAATATTTGAATTTTCTTCAGACTTTAAACTGGAGGCGACGTCAGACTGAAGACAAAAAGAAGTGTAACAAACTGACAACTTTCTCTGATATCAAACAATATGTTTTTGCCAAAACCAAACCCTTAACCAGTACAAATAAGTGCCAAGTGCAGATAGAAAATGAAGAAAATATTGACAAAAAATGATATTGGACGTAATATACTTCATAATCAGCACTTTTTTGTTTGGCATTAGGGTAGAATTACACACGGTTATGTTATTTTTATGCATTATTGTATTTCAAAGACCAAGTTTTAATGAACAGTTAGTGTCAAATGCTGTTTATTATTTTTACCCAACCAGTGATTACAACAACACTGTTTTGCATTTCATTTCCAAATCATGCTCATGGTGATATTTGAAATACAGTATATTGCTTATTCTTCTAGAATCCACTGGCAAACACTTGAGTATCAGCTTATGGGATAATTTTATGTAAAATTTGCAAAGAATAGTGTATTATTCTACAAAGTTAATTAGAATACATTTTTTTTGAAAACAATATTACAGTATAACTTTTCACATAATACAGATCCGGCAGTTCAAGTCATTACATTGCAGTTGGTGATAAGCCATGAAAATTACCTGACAGAGTACAAGGTAGAGATAAGAGGCAGATAGAACGAGCATCTATCTTACTGTGTTAATTAAAGATAATCAGTCCTTAAAGACATCCAACTCTTCAAATTAACACAAAATGGTGAGCCCAGCACCCACCTCAGAGGGAAATAGACTGAAAACAGAGATATAAACACAAATAGAGATAGAAACTGTTTCCAGGCAACTGTCAAAAAGACTTATAAAATGTCACCAAAAAGTAAAATGTTAATTACGTGTGTTTGAGCTGAGATGGTGTCATTATACACTTCTTAAACATAGAACAGATATATAACAAAAATACATGCAGGAGATGGCTAAAGCTGATGAGCACATTATTTATTCATAGCTGATGTAGTCGCGTGTCATGTTGTCTGAGAATGAGCACAAAGAAATATGTATGATAATCTACTAATTAAGCGTTCCTTAATTTCAAATCCTGTGTCACTCTAACACCAGTGGAGTTATTATAGCCCTGAAGTCAGTAGTTGCTTGTGTCTTGAGGTTTTGTTTCTCATTTTTTTTCCTATAAGATTCATAATTTTGTAAGGGCAAAACTTCAGGGTTTGAAGGAAGACAGTCATAATCATTAAGCCGTGTTAACAGGCAGAAGCAGTTATCTACTATTTTCAACAGCCTATAGGAAAGAAATAACACAAGAGCCTATTGCAAACAGTGTTGGGGTCATTACTCAAGAATAAGTAATGTATTTACTTTTAACTTTAAAAAAGCAACATATAACATAATTACTTCCTGGAGAAAGTAATTTATTACTTTGCTCATTGCATTACGTATTTTTTATTCTGCAGCTTGGCCTGAGATCCATTGTCACATAATTACCAGTTAACAATATAAACCTTAGGCTACATGCCCACACACTGACACAAATCCCTATCCTAATGCGGCGAACAAACAAAAGATCTTTCTTTTAGCATTAACACAAAGCTGACAGAAAAGTTGGTGGAAAATCAGCCCGAAGAGCACTTCACAGACAAAAGCTGTGGCCACTGTGGAAACAGGTATGGATAGGTTTGCTACAAGCCTGACTGCGAATCGCTATTTTGATGAAAATCCAGCTTTGGCTTCCCGCTGGAGTCTGCTTACACTCAACTTTAACATCACGCTGGGTCCTGGGTTCATTGCAACTAGCTTTGTTGTCTTTGCAGATGTTTGCAGAGTCTGTGTCATGTTAACAGCAGTGCATTTTAGTTTTTAGTACGGGCACTACTGGTACTTTTCTGTTATGTTTCACACAGTAAAAAGGAAACTAACCTTTATATGCCCATTTCTCATAAGATGTAGATTGAGGTGCTATTTTTTTTTCTCTCACCAGACAAACTGACGTCAGCTGAGGAAGAGTGCAGAAATATTTGATCATTTTTATCCACTAAAAAAGGAGGCAACTGAAAAACACGATTTCTTGATTAGTAACTGTATTGTGATTACTTTAGTACAGTAATGGGTAACATTACTGCATCATAGAAAAAATATAGTGAACTTGGAATTGAAGATTTTGGAATGTGTTACTAACCAAACCTATGGCTGATTATAGACTCACTGCACTTTGTATTTTCCTTCCTATTGTTTGTCTTATTCTGGCCAAGCTTACAAATTATTACTATTGTTCAAATTATAATGCAAAAATGGGCTGAAAATTCAGGGTTCAGTTCAGTCCAATTCAATTTTATTAATATAGCACCAAAATCACAACATCACCCCAACAATTAGAATTTTCTGGCAATTATTTCAAGGTTCAGGCTTTAAGGGTTAATACGGGCAGTAAAGGATCCAGGATGACTCCAGGGTTCCTCACAGTGGTACTGGAGGCCAAGTAACAGTGATGCCGTCCACAATAAATATCTGGTTAGATGCCATGTTTCTAAGGTTTTTAGGCCTAACAGGAAATCGAGGTCATCCTGGTATTTTTGTCTTTAAGTCATTCCTGCAGTTTAACTAATTGGTTTGTCTTTATCGATAGATAAAGCTGGTTATCATCTGCATAGCAATGAAAATGTACGCTATGCCTTCTAATGCTACTGGCTAAGGGAAGCATGTACTTTGATTCAAGTATGTTCAGCCTCAATACAGTGAACAGTATTTTTACTGTATGCCACCGATTTTTAAGTATTTAAACTGTTTAATTTGCACAGTATCAGTTAACTCGGTTGCAAAATTAAAATTTTGAAGCAAGGAAACAAAATAAAAGCTGTTAGTAAGTTGCTTCTGGAATCTTAGATTTAATAAAAGTTTGTAAAGCAAATAAAAAATTTTTCCAAAAAAGTAGCTAAATTTGTAAAATGGTTCTGAGGCTAATATTTCCAATTATTTCCATAATTGCCAGAATTATTGTCTTCAGCTCATCTACACAGGTTCTTTCAGCATTACATTTTGACTGCAGACACTTTTTCTTTTTGTGTTAAGGTCACATGTAGCCAGTAAACATAGACTGTCAGTAAATGGATACACTTGGCACAAATCCTATCATGATTTGTATAAAAAACCTGGCTACTGTCGTTAACGAGTATAATTTCTGTATTTACCGAATGATAATCCACAAAATAACAGATCATTTTCTAATATTGCATGATTTCCAGAGGTAGCTTTTAAAAGACAAATGAAATTAATGTCTTTTTATAGAATTGTGCCAGTTCATCACCTATGTCTTAGGCAAACCACACAAGCAAAGGCCTGTCTGGGTGTCTGCTGCTTTTTTTCCAGTGATCCAGTGGCTGGCAACAGTAGGAAGCCGGGCTTCCTCACCAGGCTTTGTTCTCTGTGACTCCCCAACGGTAGCTTTCATTTGACTCCCAGTGTGAGTTCCGTGTTAATTAGGTAAATGAATACATGTGTACAGACGGGGCTGCCCCGCACTAATAGCGACACCAGCACAATTGCAACAAAAGGGCCCCACCAGCTAAGGCTAAGTTTGTGATTAAAGAAAAGGCCTCTACGGTGAGGTGTAACAAAATGGCATACAGCAGGCTTTGAAGCTTATTTATGGCGCTTTATCTAATCCCTACCACCCGTGGCTATGGAGGAGATATGGATGTATTATTCATGATAATGTATGGTGGTGACTCTTATGCAGATTCACAACAAAGGCAAACTTTCTTTTTGTGCCTCCAAACGGCCAATTAATTTTTTTGCTCTTTTAGACTGATGTTGGAAGGATCAGATGATGAAAAAACCCTGTGTTTTTGACGTTTGGTGGACCGATTTACTGTATGTTCTTGTCTGTCTTGTGTGTGTCTCTGAGCCCTCCAGCTATGGGCTTCCTTGGCAGAACTTCTGACTACAAATCACAGTTTTATTCTTCTCACCTAGGGGATGCCAGAGATCCTCTATAGTCCTAGTAGTAAAATTTGAACTCAGTCCAAAACCACATTATGAACACACAGGTTGCAAAATGTAGAGTGTTCCTTAAAAACACAAGTCTACACAAAAAATATTTAAAATGATGAGTATTGTAATGAGTATGATGGCATCATACTTTGCATTTCTTTGTTCTTTGGTAATGTTTCTTTTCCCTTCCTCATGTCATCTGTGGATTTGTGACATTGAAAACATGTTGTGGATTGCTGATTATTTGATTTGCATGTGGAATTTTTCCAGGAATGATTTGTCACAGAGAGCTGGGAGTGAGCACGGGGTATAGTAGAATATTCTTCTTTAACCAAAAATAACCACATTAAGAAAGACTCAATTTAATGAGGGCCTGTTAAATGCTCACCCAGTGCAAATGAGAATGTCATAAGTTAATCTGTGTCCTAATGAACTAAGTACACAAACAAACAAAAGTCTGTTAAATGAGAAAGTTGGGGTATTAGTGCCATTCATTGGAGAACTTTACAGAAGATTGGGGGGAGTGAGTCCCACAACAATGATGGCACCATCAGAGAACGCAAAAAGCCCTGGAGTTATCTTCTCTGGGTTAAAAAAGAAAGTTGATAATGACCATTTTCAAAGAGATTATTAAGGCTTAACTATTGTCAAGCTAGTTTTTGCAAAAACACACCTTTGGATAATGTCTGTATTTATTGGGGGTGAATTGCTGTCAGAGTTTACTTTAGCTTTAAAACACCTGAACCCTCACACACATGTATCCACTCCATTTTGCATGTCAGCTACAGGTGGATGGCTGCTTTTTCACTCATTTTCAGTCCAGATGTTGTACCTGTCAATATTCAGAAGAAATTGTCTTTATTAAGCCACTTAACAATCACCACCTGTGGATCATTCAAGCTTAACAAAAGCACTTAACACTAGAGATGAAATAATTTTGTCTCTATGCATAAAAGTCAGCTTAGCAAAGAACCAATTTTAAATTGTATATTTAGGCACTTGCTAGCTGCCTGTCGCAAAAACATATCATTTGTTCCCATTTCTTAAGTTGAAACTATAAAAAAAATGCCAAAGATAACACAGTTTGACAGGAGTAGAATAGTATTTTTCCACCAACAAGTTGATTAGCTGAAAACTTGGCATATCTCAGCATGGTGTGCAATGTGTCCTTAAAACTGGACAAGCTGTGGACAAAAGAAGAAGTGGCAGGGCTAAAAATAATATGTACGGAAGATGAACATTGTCTAAGATAAATATCCTTAAGAAATTCAGCAAAGGCCTGACACACGACCTGAAAGATGCATCTGGCTCTTCAGTTGATTAAGCTACTGTTCACTGAAGCCTCATCAGAAATGGTCTCAGTGGAAGCGTGGCTATCCAGAAACCATACTTAAGGAAGGTAAACAGGGAGGAAAGGCTTAAGTAAGCCAAATTACACAAGACCTGGACAGAACATCAGAGGCGACAGGTCTTCTGGAGTGATAATTTGAAAATTTTGATAAAGATCATTGTCAGTTTGTACATCAGAGGTCAGAAGAGAAGTGAGTGTCTGCAGTCATCTGTATAACATGGTGGAGGCTCTGTCATAGTTCGGGGCTGTGGTGTTGGTGGAGTAATGAACGCAAAAGTTTTTGATCCACTGTTAAATACTATCTGGAAAGCAGAAAGTTTGACAGCATCTTGACAATCATCCCAAACACACAGCCAATGCAAAAGCATACCTGGATAGAAAAACACACAGTGCAACAGTATCACTTTGTAGTCCATTTGAAAGTTATTTTGCTTATTTTTAAATACTTAAATAGTCCTGCCCCACCTTACCGCTCTGACCTGCTGACCCCTACACTTCTCTCTGAGCCAACTGCTCCAGTGTACACAAAAATCGAAGCAGAAGTCCAGACCTCAGAGGGGACAGTGTCTGAAAAAAATGTCCTAGAGCAGCGGTCCCCAATCTTTTTTGCGCCACGGACCGGTTTAATGTCAGACAATATTTTCATGGACCGGCCTTTAAGGTGTCGCGGATGAATACAACAAAATATATAATAATATAATAATAAACACTAATTCGCTGTGTAATTGTGTAACTTTATTATCAGGGTCCTCCTGAAATGTGCCAACAACATTCAGAGTAACATCCTCCTCTCTGCCCCTTAATGCTCTCTGGTTGCTATGGTAACGTGTAAATATTTCTTTCAAAATAAGACGCACAACTACAACATGGGAAAAGACCCAGGGAAACCGAGTTAACGATAAAAACCCTGAAAACCTGGACAGGTATCAGTCCGTGGCCCAGGGGTTTGCTGACCGCTGTCTTAGAGCATTTTCTATCGCTGCCCCTATGAAATAAATCGCCTTGGCACTAAAGACAGTCACATACATTGTCCATTTTTAAGTCTCATTTTAAAACACATTTATACTCTCTATCTTAATAAACTCAGCATCTTATTTGTTTTTATTGTTTTATTATCGCTGCATTTATTGGTGTCTTTTAATCTTTTTTAGTATATTTTTTCATTTTTGTGTACAGCAATTTGTAGTTGCTGTTGCTGTTGTTAAAGTGCTTTATAAATAAAGTTGTTATGGTATGGTATGGTATGGTGTGGTATGGTATGGTATGGTATGGTATGGTATGGTATGGTATGGTATGGTATGGTATGGTATGGTGTGGTATGGTATGGTATGGTCTCCCTCAACATTGAAGCAGTGTGGGATCATCCCGAGAGAAAGCAGAACTATAAGCAGTCAGCATCCAAAGAAGAGCTTTGAATGCCCTTTAAGAAAACTGGAGAACTATTCCTGAAGACTGCTTGAGAAAATGAAAAAAGACTTCAGCCTGTGTTGAAGAATAAAGGTGGTCACAGCAAATATTGACTTTGAAGTTTGCTAGAATTGTATAAACTCAATTTCATGTGTGTTTGCACATCTTTCAGTAAATGCTGCACCTACTTCCCATGTTCCTAGCAAAACATAAAGAAATGAGGGATGGCTCATTTGCACAGTGCTATGTCTCCAAGTTGGTGATTAAAAAAAAGAATATGGGTTTCTTGTTTTTAATTAATAACATGTTAGCTCATTAGTCTATTTATTGGCATATTATGACCAATGTGACTGATTAGTGATATAATGTGATGCCACAGATACGGCTGTATATTGCATGACCCATGGGCTTGTTCATGCATGTATGCATATCCTCCTATGTATGCTTAAAATAGACAAAATGGGAATTTATTCCTTAAAAACCTAGCGCTGTAGCATTTCCAGAGGTCAAAAGCTCCACGTGGAACCATAGTGTTGGATATTTCCAATACCGAGTTTGTTTGAAGAGACATCAGCAAAGCAAGCAAGAGCACTAAGTCACTCACATATTTTGGGGGGCTTTAAGCTTTTAAAGCTAGGAAGTGCAGGCTGAAGTTAAAAGTAAAAAGTTTCCAACAGTAGAGATTATCCAGCTGTAAGAGAATGCCTCAATTTTCAACTCATTCTAATTACAGGCAAGAGCAGAATTGCTGCTGGATGGATAAGTCAACGGCAAACAATCCCACTTGTGCAAAATAAAAGACTGTCATTAATTCAAAAGCAGTTAATAATGGATGAGGGAAGACATCACTGAAAGCTATTTACAGTTTGAGGAGGCAGACATATGAATAGATGACCCTTCCCTCTCTCGCAGTGACAGTCGAGGGTTACTTTACAAAACTGTTGGCAGCAGAAGATCTTCCTGTAGCAGACAGACAGAGCTGCTGTCACTCAACACAGAGCTGTCACCTTCTGCAGAGATACCACGAGTGCATATGTGTGTGTGCGTGTGCGTGTGTGTGTGTCGATATGACAGGGCTGAATTAATGAGAGGTATGTGTCAAGGGGAGGGAGAGACGTTGAGAAGTAAAGAGGGCAAAGATGGTGAATGAGTAGTGGCGACTACAGCATGTGTGTGTAGCAGTGGCACTTAAAAGAATAATTCAAATGTTTCCTGCCTGGTTATTTAAGGTGAAGTCAGAATCAGTCATTGTGAATCTTTAAAGTTACAATCCCGCTTTCCCAGTTTCATCGTAAACCATGTCCTAATACTCAATAATCCTGGTGTAAATACACCAGCAACCAGTACGTAGACTAAGATTTTTTATATTTGTTCTTGGAAAAGTAAGCGTATGTTTTGTTGGTCTGTAGTCACAGGGGATGATATCATTTATTGGAATACAAAGACAAACTCCTGCAATAATGTGCTGAACCTCAAAGAGACAGACAAGAAGAGTCTACAACAGCGCTACACTAGCAGATCTGTGAGGCTGTATTTTGACAAATAGTTCTAAAATGTTACGTTTTGATAGATACATGCTCACAGTGTTAATGATTACATGTTGATACACACTTGATGCAGGGGTAGATGCTGGAATATCAATAGCTTTACGGGTATTCTGGCCATAGAGATAGTATTCGGAAAACAAAAAAAATCTGACATGATGGTGGGAAATCTTAAATGTTTGTGCCAGATTTAAAGACAAGCCACAGAACATTTTTCAAGAAATTTGCTTAAAAGGCTCCTTAAAAGCTCCCACCACAGTATTTCAATCAGCCTGAGGTCTGGACTTTGACTTGGCCATTGCAACACCTTTATTCTTTTTTTGTTTTTCAGCCGCTTCTATAGATTTCCTGCTGTGCATCACCGTCCAGTTTTGGCCAAGCATTAGCTGACGGACAGATGGCTTCACATTTGACTCCAGAATACTTGGTATACAGAAGAGCTCATGGCCAGCTCAATGACTGCAAGTTACCCTGATCCCATGACTGTAAAACAAACCCAAGTCAGCATCCCTTCTCGGCCATGCCTGACAGTTGGTATGAGTTGTTTGTGCAGACGTAGTGGTGTTTGATTTCCTCCAAACATGTTGCCTTGCATTATCTCCACTTTGGTCTCATCTGTTCAGTGGGCATTGTTCAGATGCTACTTTGCAATCTTAAGCAGTGCTGCCATGTTCTTTTTAGAGAGAAGAGGCTTTCTCCTGGCAAAACTTGCAAAAAAGTCAGACTTGTTCAGTCTTTTTCTAACAGTTCTGCCATTAACTTTAGCATCTAATGCTTTAACTGGGGCCTTTAGAGTCTGAGCTGTAGCTCTTGGGATTTTTGCAATTTCTCTGAGCGTTGCAAAATCTGACCTTGTGGGCAAATTTTCTGGGATATCCACTCCTGGGAAGAGTGTGACATTCTGTGAACACACACCAGAAAACTGCCAAAATTCCTGCTTTTACAGAGATGCTCACACTCCCTGACGATCAGTTAATGAAAAGCATTTGATTAGCAGCACATGGCTGCTACTTACCCTTTTAACTCCTGCAGAAGTAGTGAAGGTGCACATAGTTTCTCACCACCGTGACATGTCTTATGAATTATAGCTTACAAATTCTTACGCTTTGTGTTCGATTTTTAACATAGAAAAGCATTAAAAAAAAACCAACTCCACCAGAACCATTTTAAGTATTAAAATATTAATACACAGCTAACTTACTGCCTTCGTATTTATGCGCCTTTCTTTCCTAACCAACATGTCAAATATGATACCTTGCCTTTGAAAGGATGTGATGCTCCACATAAAGAACAAGATACACGCAGGTGACTCAGATGGGTAAAACTCAGTGTGTGTGTGCGTGCCAGTTTCCCCTCCTGACTGAAGGAGAAAAACAGCCAGGGAGAGTCTATCAGCGTGGCACCCTGCTCCAGAACATTCTTGATGAAGCAAAGGTTGTCTTCATTAGGTGCATTAATATTCATGACGAATGGTAATTTTGACACAGAAAAGGTCTCAGTAACCTTTTCTCGTGCATTTTTTCACTTCTCAAGGAAATTACAGTCCGGCAATGACTTAATTAATGCTTGGTTTCCTCGCCAAGTCGTTTGAGGGCCTGTCACTTTGAGGTTGGGGTATCTGTCTCACACCGACAGCGATTGAGAGAGAGAGATAGAAGTAGAGGGGGAGAGACAGAGGGAGAGGGAGAGAGAGAGAGGGAGAGAGAGAGGAATTTCAGAGAGATAGGCAGGGACAGGATCAGTTGCTTCTGCACAGGCTTATTTACTCTTAAATCCTCCACTGTTTTTCTTCCATATGCTCTATCCCTCTCCTCCCTCTCCTTCTCTCCTCTCCATACCCCCCTTCTTCATTCACTGCATTGTGGTGCGTTGGTATATGGAGGATGTCACCCTCAAGGCCCTGCAAGCCTCACATTTCAGCCAGGAGATGATGAGATGTGACAGGATGTGACTTTTCACTTTCCTCTCTTTATCATCTCAGGGATCGTTCTGCAACATGGCTTCAATGCCACTGAACAGAGAGACACTGTGGTCTTTGATGCGTTTGTAGTCCAGGGGCTATTGCAGAGACAGGGGAAGAAAAAAAAACCTCATTTCAAATAATACTGTAAACGAACTGGGTGTGCACATAAATGCTTTAGGTGTCTTAATTCGCAGTTTTAACGTGCAATTTGAGCTGTTGAGCTGTTTATTTTTGTGTAAATGTGGAATTGCATTGGCTAGAAAGTACACGTCCAAATGTTATGATACCCCCTTTTTTAAAAGTTGAGCCTAAGTCATAAAAGAGAGTAAAAAATTTCAGAATATTTCTAACTTTTTGCCTAGTTCTGTAAACACAATTAGTATTTAAAAAATAAAAAATAAAAATATCAGTGTTTCTATACGATCATAAAGACGTAGGCCCATCTTTTGGCAGGGTATTACATTTTAAAAGCTTTATTGCATTTTAACCCTGTAGGAACACACTTTTATGAGCTTCAGCCAATGGTTGCATTATCCATCAGGCGTAACTGCGCTGGCTGCCACACGCAAACACAAAGATCAAAACCGCACGGCAATCTGCAACGCTCAATCCTTCCCATTTCCTCCAAGACAGTTACGTATCTGAGCATAAGGCAGCATTTCCTTTATCATGTCCCATAAAAATAGTAATTTGCTGGAGCCCCTTGTAGCACAATATGGTAGGCAGTGTGTTTTCCTGATAATGTAGAGATGACAGATAGGTCCATACTGGGAGGTTTCACTTCACTCTGGATACCAGTGTAATAAATTGCAGAGAGGAGGAAGGAGAAGGAAAGATGGAGTGGGAAGAGGGAAAGATAGAGCAACAGATAGAGACTCCTCCAACATCTCTCTTCTCTGGCCAGTAGAAGGCTGCACTGTGGGCAGTGATTATATGCTATGAAAATGTAGGATTAATTAGGCCGGCAAGGGAAGGCAACCCTGTCTCATTACTGGCACACTATCCCCCCTCAAAGATATCACGGCTAACACGGCCATCGCGCTAATGCCAGCAGACAAAGTCCTCTCTTTTCTGCCCATCGCCCTTATTATCTTATTTAAGGCCACTTAAGGAGGGCCCAAAGGTGGGCGACACTGTGGGTTCTCTTCACTATACGCCGCCTTAATCAGAGCCTCTCCTTTGCTCTCACCTAGAGTTTTAAATATATATATATATATATATATGTGTGTATGTATGACTTTCAGAGAAGAACGAGTTTCTTTTTCATTTCAGCGCTACATGTGTGATTGGGTGGAGCGAGGACAATGGTGGCACAGTTTCCACTTTGTCACAGGAATAATTAGTCTATGGAGACTTTGCCCTCACTGTGTTGATCCTCTGTTCTTCTTGCTTTATCCATTTTCATAGATAAAGTGTCACACGGCCAGAGCCTTCCCCTCCCATAACATCTGTGATTCTCCATCATACACTGTTCATCTTCCAGGTCTTTATCTTTCTTATTCATCAGATAGATCACATGACGGAAAGGCAATTCTCCACAGAGTCGCACAGATGATGTGTGACTTAACAGGGATCATTTAATTGGTTTGTCTGGCTTGTTTTTTGTTTTATTACATTTTCTTGTATTACTAGTATTGTTAAGTTGATTATTAAACACAATTAAATTGTTTCGTTGTCACCTCACAAAAAAAGAAGTTCTGGGCTTGAATCTGTTGGTCAGCTGTGCGGAGAATTACCTTCATGTGCCTTTGCGGGTTTTCTCCAGGTCTGTTTTTGTCTCACAGTCCCATACCAACTACATTCGTGTTAGGTTAATTGGTGATTCCTAATTGGTTGTAGGCGTGGGTGTGAGCGTGAAGGGTTTTCTGGCTCTCCCTGTTAACAGTGCAATAGAAGGTCAACTATGATTAGCTCCAGATCCCCCATAAAAGGTTAAGCAATTGAATGGAAAGGCACATTCATTTTTTTGTCATTTAAAGTAAAAAAAAAAGTTTGATTTCAGCTTCTTATGATTTCATTTCATGTCCTCTACATTTTTTGTGAGATAATGAATTGAATACATTTTTTTTTTGCCTGAAATGATTTCCACTAATTTAAGATGTTTTGTGCACAATTTAGAAGGCCAATAATTTTTTTCAACTCAAAACACAGAATTCTCATTTGTAGCTCATCAAATAGTTACAATAAGAGCTGCTACCAACTGTCTTTAGAATGAGCTGGTGTTCCTCACCAAAACCAAAAGAAACTTTTATGCTGAAAGATATTCTTCCTTTAATCACAGCAACAGCGTTATTCAAGTGTGAGCCAACATTAAGACAGCGTTTCTTTGTCTGTGTGAGGCTGAGAGGCCAGAGAGAAGCCTTCCTTTGGGGGTTTCTTTCCTTTTAGATTTCTTTCAGTTTCCAGCCGCTGTTTGGTTACGTTTAGGCGACAAAACTCTTTCTTGGTTGAGATTAAGGAGAAAGTTTGAGTTACAATGCAATCCTTTCAGCAGTGCTCTCAGAAAGCCTGACTGTCAGAGAACTTCTCCTCTGTGAGGTCGATGGAGGTCGCTTGTGTGTGACGCTTAAAGAATATGTTACCCCGTGTGCCATATGGGCCTCGCTGCCAATTGTAACGCGTTGTGGTGCCTACATAACGAAACCTAATTAGATTGTTGAGTCAATCAGCATCCCACAGGTACGTAACATGGCTGTAGAGAACAACAAACCTGTCTAATTACCCTGAACATGATTACACCTCTCACCAGGACTGAGTGCTTCAAACACGGCTGTTTTTGTTTTTGATTGCAAAGTCGTTACATGTGCTAATTGTAGCATGCGAACCTGTGTGAGCAAGTGTCAGCCTTCAGATGGAAGTTTAAATTGCTAAACGTTCAGCGTAATAAATTGCATTCTTCCCCGCTACATATGCAGCGAGCTCTTCGCTCTGGAAGTAAAACAGCTTCTTTTGCACGCACGTTCCTCTAACTCCACTGTTTATAACCACGCCGAGAGCCTCACCTCCTCCGAGCCAGACTTAGCCAAACATAATTACCCAGGGCGCTCTGCGATAACGCCTACTGTCACTCCTCATTTACAGGGCCTGCTGGAACTCCACTCAATTAAGTAATAAAACATGTTCTCTGCTCTCACATGCACGTTTCAATAGTGCACATCCATAACTGATGCGAGCTCCTCTCCCTTTAAATTGGCAAGTGAGCAGTCTGAGAAAGAGAGGAGCATCATTTAGTCGAAGCGCTTATGCGTCAGCTCATCCCATCCTCACAATCACCCACATGTAAGAAACAATACTCAAAAATTCAATGCAAATAAATGTCTGTTTTTTCTGCTGGAAGCTTGCGCCTTTGATTTTCTACACACTTGGCATTTTAATTCTAAGGAATTATCTGATAAAAACTGACAATAAAAAACAAATAGAGACAAACAATAACTCCCAGGTTAAGAATCTGTCTTTTTTTCTTTTCTTGCATAAAATTTTAACATATTACATTTAACGGCAGACACAGAATATAATGAATGACTACATTAAAAAGCAGATAAAAGTAAGTGAGTAATATGGAACAACTGGTGCTATCGCCACCCTACTGCAATAATGTAAAACAACTGTCACATGTGCTTTTGTTTACAGGGGACAGAAAACAGGGATCTTTGGGAATTAGGGATTTGTGGACTGATGCAAATATTGCTGAGTCCCCAAATGTCCACTGGCAACCGCTGTAGCCAAGCGCGACCTAACTGCTGAAGTAGAGATGAAGCCTGACGCAAACTTTGAGTCGTCCTGCAGTCATAGCTGTAAGTTGACCCTGAGGCAGTTAGCTAGCTCTCACACTGCCACGTACAGTACTGTGGAGTTACTGTAGTTGCACTGTAGCTCTGCTGTAGGTGCTGCGCTCACTGTTTTTCCACTAGGTGCTCTCCAGGGCCCCTACTGCTCCACCCCCGTTCACCTACAGTGATGTCTGAGGCCACCACTACAGGCAGCTGCCACACCTCTGCTGAGGCAAGAGGCTCCTTCTATGAACTTGGGTAATATTTCAAATGTGTTGCCATTAAATGCCCAAGGGACCCGGCGCGCACACAGTTTGGAGGAAGGAAGTCGGCACAGGCCTTCGCAGCTAATCATGTAAAGGGAAATATGTTTTAACGCTCATGATCACATGTAAACGTTTCTGAGCGTCATTAATTATAACAAGCTCAATCATAATCTCGTCACCGACGTACAGTAGTGTGCTAAGATTTTAAGCACTTAAGATCTTTACATTTTTATCCATCATGCAACACCATCAAGGAGACATCTGATCGATCCTAAAGTCATTCTCCTGCATGGCAAACATACAGTCATCAAGTCATAAAGAGATACTGTGTCTTTAGCAATGAGACGGACAAGGAGCCTCGATGTCAGCATCATCAAGTCAGCCTGTAATTACATAAAGACAGAGAAGCAACTGAGACAGAAAGAAAATGCACAGAACTCAGTCTAACCCTCCATGTGCTTAAAACAACTGACCTGCCAAGTACCTCGAGAAAATGTGAATAAGAGTGCTTTATTTTTTTCTGCACCTTATATGAAGTTAAACGCTAAATACAAATCTTTTGAGAAAGCATCCTCACTGTCTTTAAACTGCATAAAACTGAAGAGCACTGTACATTATGACATCACAGGTTTTTCTCTTTAGTCACATGGCTTCAACCTGGAATTCAATACAGTACATTGGGTGTACACTTGTGCTTTTGTCTGCTTTCTTTTTTAGGACAAATTCCTTTGATCATGCCATGCAAAATGGGATTAAGTGTCAGAGATGAGGCATAGCCTCTTGTTTTCTATTCTAACTTGGAGCACTGTATTGCATCCTCGGAATACAATGAATACTTTTGTGCACGCTGAGTAGGTGTTCTTATTTTAGTCATTCTTTGGGGATAAATGCAGCACAGCTCGGGTGAGGTAACCCTCATATCAACTGTATTGCTGCGAGCCACATGTCATCATGCAAGTGTTGCATAAAAAGGGCATATGATCAGCACTGAGAGGGGATGGGAGACGGATACGTTGATTTTCAAAGATGCAGTGTTAAATCATCAATCAGCGATCTGAGGTCAGTCTTTCTGCTAATAACATCGGGATTAAAACACAAGCTTCAGCTCAGCACACAGTCTTCACTTGACCTTTAAGACTGTTATGTAGGGATGGTGGAAGGAGGGAGTATGGAAAATGCTTCACTTTGTAGTTTGTTATTCGTGTGTGTGGTTCAATGTACTGAATTTAAAGACAGGGTTTTTTCTTATTGTTTATGCGCGTGTAAATGTAAACCATGCTTCATCCTTGCAAATAATATGGAACCTTGTGCAGTATAGCTTTACCTTATTTTTGATGTTGAGCTCTTGTTTTTTTTAATTTTCAGCTAATTTTAATGTCAAAGTTCACCAGTGTTTCACCTGTGTGACCAGATCTGCTAATTGCAGCAGTTCCACTCAGATGAAATTATTTCAGGCTGAGGCGTCCTGGTGTTTTTTTTTTTTAACTGAATGAATGGGTGACAGTTCATTCATCTGTGCACGTGAGTGTGCATTTTTTAGTATTTCTGTGTTACGGGATTTACCTGCTGATTACTGTGGCCGAGTCCCAGCCTTTGGGAGGTGGTTAGGCACTGGCTAAGCTCTTTGTGATGTCAGTGATGTTTAACGTAAGGGGAAAAGTCTCTGCAGAGTCGCTCACTGAGCTGGACTCTGACTGCTGCGTGTTTGTGTTGGACGTCACTGTGTGCCGTTTGATGCTGAACAGACCCCGGACCAAGGCCAACACAGTAAAAAAGGGGAACGGGCGGAAGAACCTGGGGCATGCTGGGAAACGAGATCCAATGAGACCGGGGACTGGATCATAGCAACCTGCCATGCTTTATGGTTGTGAAGTCAGAGTTCAGGGTCACCATTCCTTTGTCTCTACACTTACTTTTTTAACATCAGTCTGATGCAATTTTTTTTTTTGAAGCTGTTAAAAAAGAGACTGGAGAGAGAAGAAAGAGCAGGTGACAAGCAGCACAGACTAGATCTAAATGTCACAGCTGAATAAAACGTACTATTTTGAAACCATAAACTATAAAAGATCAGATGTTTTGTGTAGAAGCTTCTATTAAATAAATTGCTTTGTCTCTGGTACACTCATCCGTGTCTGTTGACTTACCAAATTCAGGATAAAATACTGCATTTAGTCTATAATAACCAAATGAGGGGAGATCAAGAGGTTTCCCAGCTGTGAACATGTAAAACTTAGACGACAGCAAACAACACAAACTCTGGCTTATGTCATTCATAGTCACAAAGCACAAAAAGACACTTTGTTCGACCTACCACCACAAACTTCACTCATCACTAATCCTACTCTCCAGATTTTGCCTTCTGCAAAACTTTGTTCTCTTCCTCAACACAAAAATCAAACTCAGAAGTCGCTGTTCTAAAAACGGCAGCAGAGCTGAAGAGGTGCAGTGCCGCCCAGGGCTAAAGAGGACACATTTAAATCTGGTATAGTTTTTACTTTTTATGGGTGGGGGTCACTGAACATTTAAGTTCTTAAATATGTGAATTCTATATCTTTGTATTTTTAACCAAAGTTTCTCCTTTCATACCAATACAGGTTGAAATGTCCCGCTGATTGCGGTCTCTTCTTAGTACTTTTTTCTTTTGGTTGAGCTGCTGTTGGTGAATTGAGTCACGCCCTCCACACATGTTTCACATTCATATTAAAAGCTTCCTTAACAGCTCCCACAGAAGTCTAGAAGTCTTTACTTGTGAAACCTCTGCCAGAGGTGTTGTGGTTCATTGAAAGTGAGACAGTTAAGCACTGACTTAATAATAATAATAATTAAAAAAAAAAAACAGAAGGAAAACAGAGGAGAAGGTTGACTTTTGTCCTAAACACTAGCCTTTACTGTTGGCTTTATTATCTTGTAATTGAAAATTCAAACAGCTCTTGAGCCACTCCCCAGTTCTTTATTATTATTATTTTTTTTTTCTTCTAAAGCACAAATTTGAATTTTTAAAGTAGTCTTGTGCAGTAGTTCTCCAGGCTTTCTGATGGACTTTCAAAGTATTTCTTTGGACATTGACTGCTTTTTCACTTACTTCACATCCCCCCTACCTGACTTTTTACAGAGGTTTTTTTTTCTTTCTTTTCTTAAGCCACTTAATACTGATCTATGAACCACTTAAGTCTCAAAAACGCCTGACTCAAAGAATGAATCAGTGTTGTGTCTGTATGTCGTAGACAACTTAGCAAAGAACCAAATTCAAATGGTAACTTTAAGCACTTACTAGCGACTTGTGGCAAAATTTTTGGTTCAAATCATCCTCAGCGTGTACAGAGGAGGTCAGGAGAGAGGTACATTAGTGAGCGTCTGCAGGAATCGGTAAAACAAGGTGGAGGCTCTGTCATGGTAGGGGTTACATTTCAGCCAGTGATGCTGGAGGTCTTATTGAAAACATTGCCAGTGCTGTAAGAGCATACCTGGATAGAAAATCACAATGAAACACTATCAGTCATGGATTGGCCTCCCCTGAGTCCTGACCTCAACATTAGTGAAGCAGTGTGGGATCTGACTACAGGTCTATCACAAGCTGGTAATCCTTCATCATCTATTTTCTTCCACTTGTGCAATGCAGGGTTGGGATGGAGCGTATCCCAGTTATCACAGGATGAGACGCTATTGTGGGACTAACACACAGACACAGACAACCATTCACACTTCTGGCCAATTTGGAGTTACCAATTAGCCTAACGTGTATGTCTTTGGACTGTAGGAGGAAACCAGAGTGCCTGGAAAGAACCGACGCAGACATGGGGAGCATATGCAAACGGCACACGGAAAAGCCCCCAGTTGCCCAGTGAATTCAAACCCAGTCCCTTATTGCAAACTGGAAATCAGTACACCATTATTCACCTCCACCCCAGAATACGAAGATAATGAAATGGATTGTGGCTCCCGTGACAAAGATGTTAAGGTGGCGGCATGGAGAAGAAGTGGGAAGGGAAAATGAAGATGTGGAGCATTAAAAGGAATCACCATAGCACGACAAGGCTCCCATTACATCATGTGTCAGCTCACAAACTAATGGAAGCGTTAGCATAGCTTATAGTATGACTGCAAGACACCCAAGACGGTGCTTAATTTAGAGAATGTGGGACTAAGCCCTTAAAATGGTGATTCCAGTTTACTCCGCTCTTGTTGACGAGACTCCTCAGCAGGTGTAGGAATGCACTGTTACTCATTTGTGCGTGCATTTGTCAGCTTTATCCCACTCACACACAGACACACACTGACACACACATGCAAACACGTACACACACTTGCATCAGGAGGCTAATTACTGTAGCTCATGCGTTACTGATACCATCTCTTATTTTTTCTCCCCTTCCATGTCTAATGGTTGTGACAGTAAATGAAGAATGCCTGGGGTGGGGAGGGGCATTTTCATTGTGACACATTTAAGAACGCCATCAAAAACACGTGACTCGTGTGTGTGCAGCTTTGCGTGCCTCTTTTTAATTCTTCAAAACACTGTCACAAAACACACACACAGATAAGATTTGCTCCAAAACTCCATCAAACAATCACCATTAATTGTCATCTGTCACAGCTGAAGCGGCGTGAGGGCGGCGTGGTGGCATTTTTGATCAAGATGAGCGCAGAAAAGTGGCTGATAGGCTGTGACGGCTCCGGGGTGCGCCTGGCGTCTCCGGGGCATCTCTCTGCCCGGAATCAAGCCTTCATTGTGGGGGAAGGAGCTCTCAGGGCCTCCTTCTAATCTGACACCCATTCTCCTCTCTGTCTCACCTGCAGGTGGGAGCTCACACTGCTAAAGGCCTCCTCACAATCAGCGCGCCGTTTCTCTCCCCCTCCTCTCTCCTTTCTCCCTCCCACTTCTTCGTTTTAATCCCCCATCCATCCATCTATCGCTCTCCTCGCAGGTGCCTTCCTCCACACTTGTTCACAATTAGTCGCTTTCATTTTCTTTTCCTTTTTTTAGGGGAAATTAAGCTCTGCTGTTCTTTTTAGTAAACTCGCTTTAATATCGTTTTTCTCTTTGAATTTGTCTCACTTTTCTTTTTGTTTCCATCCTTCTTTCTTTTTATTTTTTCATTGCCCTCCTTCCTTTCCCTCTCCTCCCTCCCCTTCTGCTATACCTATCTATCTATAGTCCGGCAGATGCTGTCCCATTTGTACTCTCCCCCATGACATTCCTACGGGGGATTGCTTAAGGATTCAGGAGCCTCTGTGCTCATGGATCACACTGACACTTGGTCAGCATCAGCAGATTATGAACTATAGGCGCCTGACACCCCGCCATTGTTCCTCCATCTAAATATGAACAATAAGGACCATCCGACGCCCACGCTGACAGCTTATTCGCTCTTATCACTCCTGTGGAGTCGCCCGGCATGATCTGGGCGCCTCCTCTTTCCTCCTCTCCACATGTACACGCCTCCCCTTGCCTCCCCACGACCCTCCAACTCCCTACATTGTATCCCCTATCTCAGCCCAGGCACGGGACAAGGGCGGAAGAAGAGAAGCAACGAAGGGAAGACAAGGAAGGAAGTGGGCAGATAGAAAAGCTGATAGGAAGATGGTTGGAAGGTCACCAGGGCCTCATTTGGAGGATTCTCTTATCTAGAGCGGCACTTTGGCGCGGGGGTGATGGGAGAATCCTAAAATTTTACATGATTCTGTTATGGACCAGTCACATTAAATCAGCTTGGACAAGCAGCTGGGGGCATCTTTGAGGCTCGCTTGGCTAATATACTTATAATTACTACACACTGAATCTGATACTGGCCCAAGACCTTTCCTTTAATTACTTATCACGCTGTTAACTGTCACGTCACACAAGAGAGAAAGAAAGTTTGATAGGGAAGTTCTTGCTTTCTAGTGTTTTGTGGATAACAAACGAAATGTTGGTGATGAGAAAACTTGTTTTGAAAAAATGAACTAAAACAAAAAAGTGATCGGTGCTAATTCCCATCAATTTCGTCAGTCTCTACCTCTGCATGTGCACAAGCACAAACTGCAGAATCATCTAATATCGATGGTATTCATAGAGAACACTGGACTAATTCCACATCGCATTTCAACCATACATCAGCAGGGTTTGTCTAATGGACTGCTTCTCCATCCACTACCCTGCCACTGATCTTCACATCTCTGTCACTGTCACAACTTCACAACCTCCACCGGCTCTTTAATGAGACTGGCCAAGTTCCCTGTTGACAGCACACCTTCTACAAAAAGAACAGAAAGAGAGAGCGAGAGCATGATAGGTGGATGAAGAGGAGGAGAGGAGAAGTATAAAAAGAAGGGGCAGGAGAGCACTGGAGAGTGGTGAGGCTTTCTGAGCAGAGCAGGAATTAACAGGACCCCAGGGACGGCCAGATCAGAGCCGGGGTCCCCAGAGAGCACTTACCACAGGGGCCCCCCCATGCTTGTTACAGCAAGGCAGGGGCCACTAGGGGACTCCCAGGGCTACACTTCACAAATGCGGGGCTCGATTCACCATGCTAGATGGTTAAAAGGCAGACGGTCAGGGTGGCTGGGAAGAAAGCGCAACGCAATTATGCCTTCCTTTGAAAATCTCCTCTACGAGAGAGCCAGAGAAATTATAACAAGCTCAGATACGTTTAAGATCAATTTGGGAATAAATCCCCACAAATGACATATTCCACTTTTCTGAAAATATTATACTCAAAACTCCTATGCAGGATTTTTTTTAGGGAGCTGAATTGCCAACTAGATCACTAGGGATGAGGGAATTAGCCAATAAAATGAGCCCTGTTGAATGACACAGACACCACCCATTGGCAGCACCATAAATTTGTGACTGCACTTCTTTCATTGCACAGTCAGAAGTAGTATCACATCAAATCCAATATCTGTGACACTAAAACTCAATCCAGCAAATGAGATCACCCTGAGAGTTGAGGCCTCACTTCCTTGTAGTACATTAGGGGAAAGATACAGAAAAAGGAGCATAACAGACAGTAACAGATGACTAAGAAGAAAGCCTAATGCCAAAGAAATTTTTGCTCATGCACATGCACACATGGGCCTATTTTCACATTTTATATGCTGGTGATAATTGAACCAGACTGTACTGTTAGTGTAATAAATAAAAAACCATTGTTTTGGAGGGCAGTCTATTTGTCCGTATGGAATCTGACACATCTATACTAAAACTGCTCAAGTACTTTCCTGATACTGTCAGTTTGACCATTGGGCATGCAGTGAGTAAGTAGGTCAAAGTTCTCAGGGAAGCTGACATGGACAGTGATTACCTGTATTCACAGGACGAGACTGACCTCACAGTGTTACATTTAATAACAGCTTTGTTGCCATTCAACTGACAAGCACATTTTTTAGCCAGCTTTTGAAATGCCATAGGAATTTCGTTGTGATCACTCAGTCAGCTTTGTGAACGTCAAAAACAGGCAGATCCACGAGAAAAATGGGACTAGTCTCAATACGGGCTAAGATATTCACACTATAAACAACAAGCCCTTCCCATCACGTTTCTCATGTTTCAACCATAGTTGTAGTTGAAGTTGTGTACATGAGAAAAAATATATAGTAAACTTACTGGAAGGCATCCCTAAGCCACAATGAGAGCCTCACCTACTGCTTTGCTGCTCTCCTCTGTTCTGTGTTTCAGGTGAAACACAGAACAGAGGAGAGCAGCAATACACCTCAATAGACTCTCAAAGTACTGAATCGACTGCACACAAATGACATAAATAAAAGCAATGAAAGACTTTTCTTTCAAATTCTTTTGTTTTTATATGCCCTGCAGTGCACTCTACCATGCCACCGGTTTTAGTTTCACTCACTTGTCTCCATGCCAACATTTTAAAAGGAATGGATTTGCTTGCTATCTTTACACAATTTCTGCTTTATTAGTGTATGAAATTTGTAGAACGATGGAACAATTTCAGTCAGGTTTTTTTTTTCAAATGTTGAGCATATGACCAATTATTAAAGTGTAAAAAGTCAGAGGAAAGAATGGTAAAGAACATCATGTCAACAAATTAAAGTCAGTAGCTGTGCTGCTAACACAGCTGCTAGCATAGCTGCATACTGAGTCTTGTTACTTTCTTTCTTTCAATAAACTCTATTACTATTGTATTTGCATTGTAAACTAAGCTATTCTGTAGTGAAGAAGCAAATGTTAAACTTTACAATCACAGTTTCACTTCTGATCTCTTCAGTTCATTTTGTGCATTATTTACAGATATTTCCAGTGTTGGTACAGGTTGTTATTTTCCCTTTGCCGCATCCTGTAAGTATTTACTGCTGAAGTGACCCAATTTTTTGGCAAATAAAACATTAAAGTTTCACTTTATCGTGACATATTTTCAGAATCAAGAAAAATCAAATCATTTTTCCCTTCCCTTCATCTGTCACGCTGTTTGTTTTGCTAAAATGAATATACCAACAGAATTAACCCCTATATGGCAGTGCTGACATGAAGCAGATGGCTGCAGCAGCTATGTAGAAAGGTGTTATCGCAGGCTGACAGTGAAGATCTGCTATTTAAACAGAGTGGTGTGTTGGCGCAGGGTAGCGTGCCGACTTCCCTGAGTCTATACACGTGAATCAGACTCTGTGAGCGCCTCTGATATAAAATTGAAGATGTCAAATTCTGTAATTCAAGAGTGCAGATTTAACGCCTAACATTTTCTTACCCTCTAGAGGTGTATCTAATTTTAAATATTGTAAATCTAAATGGAGATGAAGCTAAACTAAAAAGGAGAGTAGTAAAAAAAAAGTGTTTTGAGAACATTTCCTAGATGCGCATAATGTTGAAAAAGTGATGTTCTTGTTAGGGCAGAGGGAATAGGCTTCCCACTGATCCTCTCTTTGCTTCGTCATTTGCTCTCCCTTCTGCTGGAGACACTCTGTCTTTCACTCTCTCTTTTTTATGTTTTGAAGTGCTATTCCTCAGTGTTGTGTGCCTAATTAAAAAGCACTTACGGTTGTTTCTGGTTCAAGGTTGAAACATTGCTATCTCATCATAGTGAGCTAATCAGATCCCTTTTCAATCACTGCTATTGCTTAATGAAGTGCTGCAGACTGTCAATTCCTGCTTGCCTGCCTGCCTGCGTAGTGTTTTTATTTCATTCTTTATTTGGGTTTGGGGTAAGCTGCTCAATGGTGGAATGAAGAATGCATGCCATTTTGGAGGGGGTGTGTGGGATAGAGTGGGCTGTCAATTTCTGTCAGGCACTGAGGTGTGTGTGGCAGTGAGTCTATGGCAGGGAGACTGGGGGGGTGGGCGCTAGGCAGGGATTAACATGATCAAAGACACAAATGCAGAGCCACATAGGAAAAGTAAGAGAAAGGGAGAAGAGCCACGCAGGGCTCCCCACATACCCTCCCCTCCCTCCCCGCCTTCTCTCCGTTTTCCCATAACAACTCCCATGGAAGAGATGAACCATAACTGAACTGTGGCTTCCACTGCCTCAAACAGCTATCGATTTACAGCTACAAAAATGATGAAAAAAACAACAACAACAAAACAAATAAACACTGAATTCTGACTGTGCGTTCATCTATACGTGTGCGGCCTGTCGTTAACATGAATGTACGTACAGACCTGGATCCGGAGTCCTAGCAAGCAGGGGACATGTAGAGGGAGGCAGACAGGAAATAAACAAACAAGTCTGGTTTAATAGAATTGTACCTGGAGCCCCGAGGACACGCACACACACACAAACAGAGCATATCAGCCGGCATGTTAATACAGCCAAAGGGAAGCCAAAACTAATAGTGGAGACATTAAGGAAATGATCCTCAGGCTGATATGTTTTCTATAGATGGCAACTAAACAGAATTGCCATATTTATCATACTCAGAGAAACAGAGAGAGCGAAAAAGAGAAACCTCCATCCACGCTGCTGTCCCTCTCCGCTGTGCCCAGGAGAGTGATGAGAGTTGCCCCAAGGAGACCGTGCAAGTGCTTGTGTGTATGAATGTGTGTGTGTGCATTACCCATCATACTATGTTACACGTTCGCACTGAGCCAGTGGTTGAAGGCTTTAGAAGTATTTTAAGCATCAATGTAAAAAATAAATAAATAAAGCGTTGCAAGTATATGTCGTTATATGAGAGTGTAAAGGCATTACCCTAACAAGACTGAATTATAGCCTTGGATGTCAACAACTTCAGTCTGTCTCGAAAATAAACCGGCAATTCAGAGCACACCACTGGAACCTGACAAGTAAATCGTGTCTTCAGTTGTAGGTTAGCAACACATGCTCAAATTGGCTATGAAGTATTGGTGAACTTAACAACAGACATTTAACAAGTTAACAAACATCGTGTTCACACAGCCAGATAATTAGCATTAGCATGGAACCTGAATTCCATTCTCTCTTAATGATCCAGTTTTGGTCTCCACCACCTATAGGCACATCAGAGGCTTCAGCCACCACATGTGCCACTGTTTTTCACTACTTACTTGCTAACTGTGTCTGTCTGCTGTTTATGTCCTACGTTTTTCTTTAGCTCAGTTTTGCTTAAAATTTGTGGCTCCATAATAAGTGACCCAGATTTAAAGCTGCAGACCAAAACAATGGACAAAGGACAATGCAAACCTGAAGAGAGCTGCAGAATGTGGTACATTATATATGGACAATGTGATGTGCTACTCAGATGCATATATATTTAACATAAAAATAAAGACTATTCAGTTCAACATATTTATAGGAAACGATTAATGGAGAATTTTACACAGTATGCTGCTAGATTTGGATTATGCCTTAACATTTTAATGTAAACCTTGAGCTGATTTCTGGTTAGTCTAATTTACAGTGCGCAGAATTTTGGGAGGTAAAATTGCTTTGGCTATCTCTTTCAGCACCTGATTAATAACAATGACAGGAGTAATTATTATAGTATGTTAAAACTACACTTTTGTCCACTGCTCTTCATCTATTATGCCCACAAAGCCTACTGCTGATACAGAAGTTGAATTACTGCTTGTGAAACTCAGTTAAGAGTTAGACCCTTAACATTACCGTTATGACTTTACCCTGATCTCTCCATTTTTGCCCCTCCCTTCCTCTCCCACTGGCCTTTTCCGGCTCTCCAATTAAGCTTCAGCGGCAGGTTTCCATCAGCCGTCTGGTCGTCTGCAGCAGGACTCTTCGGAGCAGAGGCCTGTCAGGAAATGAACTCATCACTGGATGACAGCTGCTAATTTCTCCCTCTTCCATGTCACTCGAGTGGCCTGCTGCAGTTAATAATGAGCCATCCAGCCCTGATTAGAGAGATACACGGAGAGGGTGGGGATGCACACAATACAGTACACAATCACTCAGATGGACATGTAGAATAATCTGCATTCCTATTCAGAGGGGGGAAAAAAACACAAAAGAACATTGAACTTGCGACCTTATTGAGGGCAATAGGATTAGCCAAGGTCATGCACTGCAGAATGAAGTTTTAGAACGCCCAAATGTTTCAATTTTCTTATTGAAAATGATGCAGTTTAATGTCTCTCTGCACTCTGAAATGAAAGCATAGTACAAATAAGCAACCATGGAATCAATTTATAGACCAAAATGCTTTTTAAATTTCTGACTCATCAAAGCCACCTTTGGCAGATATAACAGCTGAACACACCCGTGGCACTCTTTGTACAATAGAAATCAAATATCCTTCGGAAAGTTCTTCCCATATCTGTTCCCATAAATGTGTGGCAGGTTTCTTTGCATTCACTCTTCTGTCCAGTTCATCCCAAACCATCTCGATGGGGTTTAAGTCTGGAGACTGTGCTGACCACTCCATGTTTTCAAGCTTACCATCTTGTTCTTTTTTCCTGAGGTAGTTCTGACATAGCTTGAACTTATGTTTCGGGTCATTTTCTTGCTGTAGGATGAACCCCTGACCAACTAGGTGCATCCCAGAGGGTATTGCATGGTGCTGCAGAATGGTGTGGTAGCTGTTTTGGTTCAGGGTGCCTCTCACTCTGTCACCCTGGATCCAGCAAAACAGCCCCAGACCATCACACTTCCTCCTCCATGTTTGACAGTTGATGCCACACACTGTGGAACCATCCTCTCACCTACTCGACGGTGTAAAAAGATCTTGTGTGATGAACCAAATATTTCAAATTTTGATTAATCAGCCCATAATACCTGCCTCCAGTCTTCAGTAATCCAGTGGCAATGTTATAGTACATCTAGAGATGGCCAGGTCACCACATTAGGGTGATCCATCCTCGTCAGACCTCAAGCAGCCATATCGCACAATTGGTACAGTTTGATAATGATTTATTTACAATATGTTAATTCGTAAGGGATGGACTTAATGCCAAAACAACAAACAAAAGGAGACAAAAGGAGCCTATCTTGAGGATTTACAAAATTTACATAATCAAAAGAATCAAACCAAATGACAACAACTTACCTCCCTAACTAAGAAAAACAGAAGAAAACTAATCAAATAAAAAGCCAGTCCACCCCTACAAACTCCTGTATATAACCAACAACACTGGGCACGTTTGCAAAACTCTGCTGGTTGGGATGAGCCGAAGATGAATGAATGGGAGTCCATGGCAGTATCGTCACATAATGTCATCATATCATATCCAGCTAGTTAGCCAATCCATATGGGCTGTCCTCTGGATCCACCAATCAGAGAGAGGTGGATGCACTGAGATTTGCATATTAGACAATCCTACAACAGCAGTCTTAACAGTGGTGTTTCATGGTCCAGGCAAGCCTCTTCGTCTTATTTTCATGCCTTAGTAATGGCTTTCTTGCTGAAACTCATCCTGTCAAACCTGCAGCTCGAAGTCTTCTCGAGTCACAGCTGAAACTGAGACTTGCTTACTATGACCACTATTCAGCTGTGCTTGAAGATGTTGTACCGTGAGCTGTGAGTGGTTAACTCTCAGAAACTGGTCCTCTGATTCAGTTGCAGCTTTGGGTCTGACAGACCTCTTCCTGTTGGTTTGCCCTGGTCTCTGAGTGCCTTTTGATGGTGAAGGAAACTGTACTGACTGACACCTTGACTTTCTTTGTAATTTCTTTGAAGGAAAGACCTACATTTTTGATAACAGTGTCATGATGGTCTGTCGCTCTTCCATTAATTGCCTTTTTCTCACCATTATTGCAGCAACACTCTACTTTCTGCAGTACAATAATGTTCAACTGATGCTCATGAGGGTATGGTACCACAGTTTGTCCCAGCACTGCTTTTATGCAGACAGAGGGGGCTGTAAGTAATCCAGAAAAGTTGGAACATCTGTAGGAATTAGCAGCACCAGCTTTCAAGGCTTGATCAACCTCCATTGCTGCAGAAGAGCTTTAATTTGTTAACTCATTTAAAAAAGGCCTGAAAAAGGCCTTTTTGTATAATTCTGAAATGTACATTATTTTTCAGTTTTGGGTAACCTTTTATTTTAAACCTCTGGCAGCAGTAGTGTATGTAGATATCTCTATATATAGTTTACAGTGTACCATATTACATTACTTTCTAATATTATTCAAACATGTGCATATCCGTTATGAGATTAGCCAATTTAAATCAAAATATTATAATTAATGAGTACATACGCACCAAAATAAATATTATTCCTCAGTGCAGTGCATCTATTTGACTGAACAGCACTTCTCTTCAAAATTCATTATTTAAAGCAGCGCTGCTCAACCTTGGCATCAGGAGCCCACTGAGAGGTCACAAAAGAAGTCGCACATACTGCTGTTGTTGTGACATGACTCTTGAATAACACATATTTGGAAGCATTATAAAAACAAACTGTAAGTTCTATAAATGTGAGGCATCTAAATGCTATCGGTGCATTCTCACCACTCAGTGGGTGTTGACAAACCTTGGCTCTCACAGGCACGTATGGTTGCTCACACAGAGAACGTGACCTCCGTTAAATGCGCCCATCTCCGCTGAATAGAAGGAAGAAGAGCATGAAAAGACTGTGCGAGCTTATAAATGCAACATGAGGCTGGGAGCAGGAGACAAAGACAGGCTGAAAGGCAGACAGGTGTTATGTGAAATTACAGGCTCCCTTCTCTCTGTGTGGCTGTGGATTTCACCGCTCTTTCACTTCTCCCTGGCCTCACCTCTCTCAACATCCATCTGTAATGCTCTCATTTTTCCTGCCCACTCCTCCACCACTTTCTCCCTCTCAGCCCACCTTCTTGCTCTGCTCGCGCAGCGCGTGTGTGTTAAAGGGATGATCTTTTGATGCCCTCAGTGTGTACGAGTGCTTTCTCTCTACTTTCAGTGGTTGGCCATTGTGTTTGCAGCCGTCACACCGCTCTCCCACTCACTCCATCAGAAACCAGGCTTGTGTAGGGGCCTAAATGAATATTGATTCTCCCTCCAGTGCTGAATAGTGCTGGGGGGGGAAAGAGAAAAAAAATGCAATGAACAGAACGGGCCTGATGGGGGGATGAGATGAGAGGATGGCGATTAGGATGATGGTGATCATGATGACGATAATGATAATGGTGATGATAATGACGGTGTTAGTGATCAGAAAGCTTGATGGGAACCATCAGTTGATGCATGTATGTGCATGTCGCCTGTACGATGCTGCTGCACTGTATGCACGATAGCATCGTGCTGCTGACATAACTATCAACAGCGCTAACTGCCAAGAAAACAAATGTGGGCACACTTGTTAAAAATTAGGCTCAATCTTTATTGTCAAAAATGAAACTGCACTCATGTTTTGTTTTTTTAAACAGGCCTTCCACACAATGAAGGACTGTCAAAAATCCAAAACGTATAATTGTCATTGCTTTACTTTTCGCTACACAGAAAATATGTATAAGGTCTATTTGGGAATTCATTCATCGTATTACTGATTTGGAACTAATAGTACACACACACACACACACACAAAGGATTTGAAGAAAAAGAAAAGATTGCTCACACAAATTAAACCACTGCGTTATCAAAAGAAAAAAAAACATCTATTTTGCTATAGAAAAACTTTAGGTTGCAACATAAATGTACCACAAAGAAATCAAAAAGCAAGAAAAAAACCTGTTAGCTCTGTTATAAATGAAAAGATAGACTTTCTTTATAATAACTTGTTTAACTCTTAGCACATTAGAAGCATTGTAAAAATATTTCATGACAATGTGTACTCATTCATTTCCTTAAGTTGCATTAATTAATTAAAGCAGTCTTGGCGGCTGTGTGGATTGCAGGTTAGCTCACTTAGCACCAAAACCTTTTTCCTTTACTGTCGCTTTGAATAAACGATGTTTAACCTGAGTTCAGTGTAGCCCAAGAGAAGATGGTAGAAGTGATGTACGAAGTGAATGAAGCAGGGTGAAATTAAACAGAGACAATGCAGAACACAACATCTGGGCTAACGTGAGCTTTAACATAGCTAAACAGGGGAAGTGAAATAAAATGCCCAATGTGAATCTTTCAGGGATGTCTCTCTCCTCTACCCTTCCAGGACAATACTGCGAGCAGCTCAATCCAGGTACACCACTATCTCTTCTCCTGTCTGCTGCTCCGCCTGGTGCACCTCCCCGTCACCTGTCCCGGCCTCTCCATACACTTCTCCCTCCACCTGTAAGGTGCAGTTGTCCAGCTCAGTCACAATGTAGTGCGTGCCCTCATCATTGACGATGACCTGGGTCAGACCTTCCTTCATCATCTGGGACGCGGCAAGTTGCAGCACTTCCTGCATGTCCTCCTGGCCGGTCCCCTGGATGACCTGCACCTGCTCCTCCCCCTCCTGCTTCACCTCCCCCTGCACTTCACTCTGCACAGCCTCAGCTATCTCTGGGGTCAAGACCTCATGAACGATGGCTGCCTCTCCTTGTATTTCCTCCTGATGGCCCATTTCGCTGACTGCGCTGAGCAGAGCATCGAGAGCTGTGGAGGACTCTGAGACAATGTGACTTTGTCCACCAGCAGCTGCGACTGCTACCCCTCCTCTGGCCACAGCCTGAAACTCCTTTCTGGCCTCCCCTGACTCCAAGACCACGTACTGGGTGCTGCCTCCAGCCAGGTGGGCTCCTGCGGATGCCACTTCCCTGCCCGAGGCTATGACTTGTCCGTCTTCAGTGATGTGGAGCACCTCGGCCACCTGGCCGGCCATGGCCAGCGTCTGCAGGGTGGCAGCGGCTGACTCCTCGAGGGTCTGGTCGATAGCTACCTCTCCGTCACCATAGCCCTGGATGATGATGACCTGTTGGATCTCGTCATGGCCCGATAACTCAGAAGAGTCTTTCCTGTGCAAAGGGGAGCCCATATCCTCTGCTTCCACAAATGTAGCCCCCTGGCCTTTCAGACGACACTCAAAGGACTTGGAAACGATACCTGGGAAACACAGTGATGCATTTCTTATTAGTTAATATGTTTGTTATAAGCAGCCAATAATGACATAAAGAAGCTCCATTTACCAGACTGCTAGAAATTAAAGAAGGAAAAAGGTGTCTGAGAGTGACTGCAACCTTCCTGTCATTCTAGCAGCCAGTATGACACAAAGGATCTTTTTGAGGCCCAATCACAGCATAAAAACATGAAAGTCATTTAGTGGCTAGATGGACAGGATCTCATTTAAAAGTGGCAAATGAGGAGTGCCAATTACTGTCTGTACCACACATGGCAATGCATATATTATTCTTTCTTTCCTATGTGTGTGTGCATCCATCACTGTGTAAAAAAAAGAGAGAGAGGAAAACTACATGGAAAGTTGACATAAAAGGTGATGTAACACTTCACGTATTTGTGTCACTTAATGCATGAAAGGAGACAGAATATGGAGATATTCTTCTGGTGGGAGAGTGCGGTGAGATACGGCTGGTGCTAATTGAGCCACACTGTGCCCTCTCAGATCACAGGTTGCCATGGCGTTTCCAAGGTGATAGGAACAGTGTTAGAAATGCCATTGTTTAAACAGCGCCTGGCTTAGACACTTGTAGACTAATCTATGCAGAAAAATGGGAATTTGAGAGAGTGAAAAAGGGACTCTCACACCTAGGTTGCTGAGTGCAGATGAACTTAATGTAAAATAACTGTAAAAAAACAAACAAACATACATTGTCATTTCAAATGTACATTGGTTTTACAAACACCATAGGAAAGACTTTCCTAACTTCTTAGGAAATAAAACTGTACTTTTTTTCTTCTCCTTCCTTTCTTTCTTTCTAAAGTTTCTAAAATGCTAACATTGGAGGTACACGGTTTACACCCAAGGGCAACACACAAGATCATACAGATCTCACAGTACATAAAGGAAAAAACTCATCAATCATTGATATTCCTATCTACAGCTAACATTTAATGTCCTCCACTCACAGGGTGGACAATGTGATCAGAAAGTCAGAGTTATGCCACAAACAGCTTCTGACCCAATGGTGCCACGTCCTCCTCAAACACGACCAGAGACACATTCGTTTTAACTCCCACACTTACTAGCCAAATAGAAAATGACCATTCATTTTTTGGTGACAGCAAAACAAATAATACTGCAAAGGTGCTTTTGGAATAAACAACATTTTACACAGCTGTAGGTGAATGAAAGGAAACAGAAAACCCTTTATGTATTACAACTGCTTCTGACAAAAGAGTGAACTATTAAGGCTTAGATGGATAGAGCAGAAAATTCTACTTGGAGGCGACAAAGTTAAAGATTTTTAATACAGTCTGGCCTTTTCTAGCAACTAAGTAGCAACCTCAAGGGCAAAAGAAATTTACTCATTCTAAAAAAGCCACTTGAGAATGGCCCCAGGATTGTCTGAAGCAAGGCTTACGTGGCCAGTCGAGGAACTGCAGCATGCTTTGGTTTCAGTTTTTAGTCCTGAAGGTTGCTGCTGCTTGGTTGCCAAAAATATATCCAGATATTGTTAAAACTCCCAACTTCATAGAAGAAATTGTTTAGAGCCTGGTCTCTGCAGCTGTAGCTACTAGCTTTCTGTAAGACGTTGCCACAAGTCACTGAAACAAAACCTCTCAAGTGTATTTAGAGTCTTGCTGCCTTTTTGAGTATTTTTAATTGTTCAACAAGTAACACAGCTTTCTGTGTCACTCAGCGCACCACCGACAAATCTGAGCTCCAATTAGAAATTGTGAAATTCTAATAAATAAGTTTTTTGTTTCTTAGCGTTAATTATCAAGTGTCTCTTTTTTGGACACACATAGACAGGTTTGCTAGAGTTAGCGGATAACTTAGTGCTTCACCCCTTTTTTACGCCTGGCTCTGGTGGCAACCAAAAATACCAAAATCATGGCTTTAAAACAGACAATAAACCATGGCTAAGTGGATCTTTTATATGTAGTCTATGCTGGCAACACAGCTTTGATTAATTCCGTTGTTTTCATTCTAATTCTGTTGTTTGTTTTAAACTTCCATTGTTTTCATTCAAAATTCTGTTGTTTTCATTCAAATTCCGTTGTTTTCATTCAAATTCTTTGGTTTTTGATCAAATTCTGTTGTTTTCATTTAAATTCCGTCGATTTCATTTTAATTCC
>NW_024582601.1:522954-597183 GCF_018398535.1 Haplochromis burtoni
AAATTCCGTTGTTTTCATTCAAATGCTGTTGTTTTCATTCTAATTCTACTCTTTTATTCCAATTCTATTGTTTGTTTTAGAATTCTTTTGCTTTCATTCAAACTCTGTTCTATACATTCTAATTCCGTTGTTTTCATTCAAATTCCGTTGTTTTTGTTCAAATTCTGTTCTTTTCATTCAAATTCCATTGTTTGTTCTCTAATTCTGTTGTTTTCATTCAAATTCCGTTGTTTTCATTTTAAGGCTTTATTATTATTAATAACCTTAGCTTTGCTGTAAGCTGTAAGATGCTAATGCTAATGACATGACAATAAATTAAAAAATGACTCTACACATAAAAGAAGAAAAGAAACTGATAATAGAGGACTGAAGAGGTAGTGTAACAGTTGAAGTGTAGATGGACAAGGTGATCTCTTTAAATCAAGATGTTTCCTCTCCACATGAAATGGTAACTTTAATGAAAAGGGCAATCAGACTGCAGCTTTGTTAAGAGGGAGCAGACTCTTCTCTTAGAAGGATATATAGTATACATTGTGCATTACAGCTTAAATACTCATAAGTAGAGTGTTCAACTCCCTGATTCTAACCCTCTTTATTCAGTCTCTCCTCTCATGTTTGAAGTGTCTTTCTAAATCTACCCTATACATCTATCTCATTACATATGCAGGTAAAGCTAACACTATGCATTTGTTTAAGGGCAAAACACGAAAAAAAAAGAAAAGAAAAAATTATTGCGGCACTGCAGCACAGAGGCAACAAGTCTCTGTAGTAAATATCAATTCAGGCCCTGCTATTTGTAACCCAAGTGACAAGCGCTGTAGTTAGTGTGTGGAAGGAGTCAGTACTGTCAAAGGCAGCCAGAAGAAGGTGGCATTTTGAGCAGCAGAGGTTAGCTATTTACACAGAGCTACAGGGCCAGTGCTAACTGCCTACACCAAAATGCTTCGAGCTGAGAGGTCGGCCGGAGAGGACAATAACTCAGTGGCTGTTCAGTTTCTATCACTGCACCATAGAACCTGTTTGTAAGAGTGTGTGTGTGATTTTAGGAGAGAAAAAGCACATTAGTGTAGAAACTAATGAAGCTCGGGTGACTAAAGCTCAGTCTCTGCCAGCTTTTGTGTGAATCTCTAAGTTCACGTGTTGTTTATGTCAGCATTGTGGGTTAAGGTCAGGCTTTACAGATGTGTGTCTCTACCACATGCGCTCCTATTCCTATTTGTCTCTGCGTGTGCTTGCTGTGCTGCAAAAATGTGTTGGTGTTGTGCTGTGGGGGTGGCGAGGCTACGCGTTGCTAGTGTGTGTCACATTAGCCATGGGGTGCTGTCGGCGGGGCCCAGCGGCGGCCCGCTGAGGTTTATGGAGTGTCACTCAGTCGCCGCAGCCGTGAATCAAGTTAATGTTGCAGATCCCATCTCTTCAGTTGTCCTGCGCTCCCGGTGGAAGAACAACATTTGAACAGCGTGATTTGGCCCCGGCAAGAGGCTGATGCCTGTTTAATATGTGTTTTGAGTGTTCTGACTGACTGACTCCTTTAACAGGAAGAAGGAGAGAGGATGAGAGAAAGAGAGAGAGGTGCAGGCTGCTTTATTGGCTGTGATCTGAAACAAGATGGAGGCTCCCTGAGAAGAATAAAAGAACGGGAGGAGGAAAAGGATGCACAGACAGGTGATGATGTCACTCTCATTTCCAAAATGAAAGAAACAAAAAAACCTTGAGGTATGCTTTTAATGCTGATAATGAATTTGTACAGGGGATATAACACTGTATTTGAGGAAGCACTTTACTTCTTATATCAGATGACAGGGGTGATGGTGCTTTTACTGAACTATCAGATGACTAGTTTATAGAAGAATTTGCAAAGCAAACAGAAATATGGAAGAATCAGCGAGAAGAGCGCAGTGAACAGCATGATACATGTAAGGAAAATATGATCAGTATTAAATCAAAGGCCAATTTTCTAGTTTTCTTTCCAATTAATACCAGAAAGCACAGGGGATTGCCGGCACAACTACTTTTTGGGATCGGACCTGGCTGCACTGCTAGAATAGACTCATGCTCCCAAAAACTACCTGATAAAATTTGATGTCTGCTGCTAAGAAGCAACAGCACAATTTACAGGAAGTTATTTTAATGCCTGCAGTTGTTCACTGTTTGATTAACTGTTGGAGCATGATCAGAAAATAATCCAAGGAGGACACAACTGTGTGCACTGTATGGGGAGAAAAGTGCTGCAAAGGACTCTGGTCTCAGAACATGATAACTTTATATTAAATGAAACGCTACTGGAATTAAACATAACCTTATTCTGCTTGGGGGCTCCTCTGGAACCACTTCAATGACCATTTGGTGACCCTCAGACCTCAGTTTGATAACCATTCAGTGACACTTTGTTCTAGACACTATTCTGTGTGTAAGCATAAGTGCAGAAGCCTCACACCCACGGTGTGTGGTACAGATGTGATTATTGATCAGCGGATCAATGTGCTGGCCAGCGGTGGGGGCCCAGGGGCTCTAAGTGGCATTACTTTAGCTCGGAGAGGCCGCCAAGGGAACGGTCAGACAGCACTTACCAGCAGTTAGAGAAATTAACCTTAACACCGAGACACCAGCACACACACAATCAATTACATTCACGGTAACACAGGTCAGGGTGCTGTGAATATAAGCTTACTCGCACATACACATACAATCAGGGGAGAGCACAGTGTGAGTCTTGTTATATTCATCAGGACGTCGCAGTAGTCAGAATCCTTAACTCAAATTTGTACCCCTCACTTTAACCTGGAAGTAACCAAGAGCAAGTCCTGAGTGGTTGCTGACAGTACAGAAGACAAAGAAATCAACCTGAATAGAAACCACAGCGAGCAAAGTCAATTATACGGTATCAAACTATAACACAAGAAAGGGGAAAAAAAGGCTCACCAAATCAATTACAAGGTCAATAACAGGACCATGAAAAAGCCAGCTTATTTTTGGAATTTTGCACAAAACCCTTTACAATCCTTTTACCAGGCGATTACCTTCAATTATAGATATGAAGCCAGCGCCTTAAAATGATGGAGACCCCTAAACCTGACACACATGTGGCTGTTATTTGTGGAGGGATTTTTACAGATGAGGTGGTTTGTGAGCGTGTATGTGTGTCCGTTTGTGTCAGAAGCCTTTGAAGGTGACACTGTTAAGTAGATAAAGCATCACTTTTGGGTGGATCCAGGTCACCGAGGATGGCCTGCATATGATGATGTTCAGAGTGTGTCTGCATGGATGTCTGTGCACATGTGACTATTTTAATGCATATAAATGTATATTTGTGCGTACTCTATTTATTTTGGCTACATGATGGCAACATTTCTGTATTATCTACATACATTCATCCCCTCTATTCTTAAGTACTATGACTCTTCAACGCCCTGTTGGAAACTCTTTGAATTTGGCCAAAACACTCAAAGATGAAGGAATTAAACTTTAATGGTCAAAGGTCACGGAAATGTGACTTCATTAAACCGTGGCACTATATAACGAACTCACCCACTATGAATCACTTACTGGTCCTTAAAACCCTAATCTTAAAGCTTGAATTTGAAACCGAGACACCGCACGCTCATACAGTAGCATTATGACAGTTACAAGCAGGCCTGTCCTAAGGCACATCCTACGTTATCTTCCTCTTTTTTATTTTTGCTGGAAATCACAATTTACAGCATTAACATCATGTATTTTAATAATAGTATTTACTTTGGTCATATATAAAGTGGGCAGTAGGCTCATTTTCCCTTAGACGTCTTCATATTCTGATTTCATTTTACAACCAGAGGAGTCGACCCCTGCTGGTCATTAGAGATAATGCAGCTTTAAAGAAGATATGTCCATCCTTTATATACAGTCCGTGCACAAAAGATATTTGGCTTTAACTTAAGAATCCATAAATCCTTTAAATATAGATATATTTCACACAGAAATCTAGTAGACATGGCATCGTGGTTATATCATTTTTTTGTAAAACATATTTTATGCCATTGTATGCACCTGCATTTTCCTTGTTTACATTTTTTAAAATGCATTTTAATATATTTAATCTTAATTTTAAAAACACACACACATATATGCTACTTTTGTCTTGAGTTTTATACTTTCTGAATGACTTTATTCAAACACGTTTCATGTGCATCTCTACATATGGGCAGGTGTGTGTTTGCGTGCCTGAGTGTGTGCGAACAAACTAGCAGGTCAGCCGAGGTCCAGCTAGCGATGACTCTACTTTGTCTGATAGGGACAGCCGTTACTGTCACCTTTAGAAATGCTATGAATCAATGCCAAGGAGGGACAGGCCGGCAGACCAAAAAACAACCAATTATACAGCATCCAGATTGACACTGGGTGGACAGGGCAGAGAGAGAGAGAGAGATGGAGGCACACTGAACTCACTCCAAGGACGAATAAACACAAGAGAATGAGGCCACAGACTGACAGGGGACCTTCTGGGCTGTAACACCAATACACTGACTTTGAGGGCCAATGTGAATCCATCAGTGACTAGGTGGACCTTAAAGAAAATGTTTAATGCTTTTTTCATAATTAAACGTGACAGAAATGAATGACTACATTGATATTTACTATTGTATTTTCTCCAGCCCACTAAAGTTTTGTTTTATGTGCTCTCTATTGTGTTCCCTTCTTCCTGTGAAAGGTTAAGTGTTTTTTTTATAGATTACAGGCTGCTTTTACTTTCATTGTTTTAAATGTTCCGAGACTGAGAAGAGCTTAGCTCTGGCAGGAGAGCTGTAAATAACCACAATTATTCTTTTCATGTTTTCCCCTCTGTCTGCCCATTTTGTCCTGTGGACTATGGAAGGGTAAGCAGATCAATCAATCAACAAACATCAAAAATCTGAAAATCATAACTACAGATTTTTGTGAGCTTGCAATTTCAAACAATGGCTTGAAGACAAAAAAACACCTCAAAACTAAAACAACACAATAAAAACAGAAAAATGTGGATGTTTGCTAATGTATTACACTTCTTCCCACACACGCAACAGAACAAACATTCAAAATAGTTGTATTTTCAGAACATATACTAAATGTCAGCCACATATAATCAAGGACTTGGAAGGCTTGGAATCCACTGTAGAAAAGCTTAAGAGTAGCATAATATGTTTTAACTGATTATAGTTTCAATGAAAAGCATCAAAGTGTCGTCTTATTTTCTCACAAGAAATTCAAGAAACCGCCCACAATTTTCCAGCATTTTCTTAATTGCTTCTTCAACTGGGGTCGTGGGGGGCTGAATATCCCAGCTGACAGACTGAAAGGCAGTGTACACCCTCGACATGTAACACAGAGAGACAAGCAACCTTAAAAAAAGGGACAAAGCAGCAGATTTGAACCCAGAACTTTCTTGCTGTGAGGCAACATGGCACCACTTTGCCACCCAAGTAGCAACCCCCAGGGCTGAAAAATGAAGCCGGTTGCTTCATTTTCTCTTGTCCCCCCCGCATAACAACTCTATGTGAAGTGTTTTTTAAAGTTTTTTATTCCAAGCTGTTTTGGATTTTGTTAAGACTTAAGCTCCACACTGGATGTGATTTGCTTGTCGCACAGCTCTCTGAAGCTGACATTTGGCCACTTGAGGACATTTCAGGTGTTGGTTGTCTAGGTAACCTTCTAATTTAATTTACTAAAACATTATATGTCAGTCATGGCATCCTACACTCTCATTGGTAGTCACCTTATTCACTCGCTTAGAAGAGAAAAGTTTCTCTTAGGTCCCGCCCATTTTGCATCACTGGCGGTTTTTCCCACCGTTTGAAGTCGCTGAATGTCAGCCACCTGGTGTTTGGTTGCTACGCTGCTGTAGATCACTTTCCAGTGTGGAAGCAGCTTTAGGGGTGGGGATGTTTTGATTGACAGCTGTCACGATAAGGGCAGCTGTAGAAGCAGCTGTCTGCCAGATCTCCCCTCTGCTAACAGACTGAACTGGGCCACATCGCGGTGTTAAAGCATCAATGCCTTTTGAAGCATTTTTAATTACAGTAACTGACAAATAATGTGGTCTGCTGTCAAATACAACCTCACAGTCTGTGCTTCACTTCTGGTAAGTGAAACTTGTATATTTCATTAACCTGTTACTCAGCACCAAACAGTAAACTGGGTCAGTTTCACCCTGTTTATTGATGGAGCTTGCTAACCAAGTTAGCTCCCATTAGCTTTCTTGGTTAGCAATGCTATATGGCGGTTGCACAAACTCCAAATGCAGACTCTAGAAACCAATATTTTTTTTGATTAGGAACACAAGGAACATTTTACACTTTCATGTCTGACATGAAAGTGTAAAATAAATAACCAAAATTATTTTAACTGCAATAACATCTAAAGCACTGAACAATAAAATATACTAGTCGAACAGCTGAGGTTGAAAGGGTTCAAGAGGTGAGAAATACAAATGCACACACACACACAAACGGAGTATGTGGTCAGAAGAAACACAGGTTGGTGTCCTGCTCTCAGCTCTTTTTCTGCTGACAGAGGATGACCCAGTGTGAGTCTAATCTGCTCCACACTAACTCCATCTACTTCATGTCCCCGATGTGCCCCCGAAGGGAGAGGAGGGAGAGAAACAGAGGTGAAAAGTGAAAGAGTAAAAGCAAGAAAAAAAAAAGAAGACACAGCTTTATCTTTCTATTTCACCATTCAAAGAGCTGTTGGTGTCATGTAGTTAATGAGTTAGTTAAAGTCTGGTAAATAAGTGTTTATTTTCAGTTACAAAGTAGGTGTCATTAAATACATCTTTCGAAACAGGCTAGAGTTTTATTTGAGCCAAAAAGATTTAGAAGCAAGTGCTAATTATGCTCTTTTATGTGCTATTTTAATTTTGGAAAGAATTTGCAAGAAACTATGGTAACAGTGCTTTGTTTGCACATTTTTCACTAGACAGGAAAAGTCACGTTCGGACACCTGCTTTTAGAAATTAGGCGAAAACTGTTAAACATTTAAAAACTTAATGAACCACAACAGAAGGAAAAAAATGGCCTTACAGAAGAATAAATAAGTAATAAATGACAGTGCTGTCAGTTAATAGGTGACCTGGGCAAGCGGCTATCAATAGATGTTTCAAGAAAAACCGGCACTAATCACTTCCTGGAAGACCAGATGCAGAGGACTTTCAAAATAATAAGTGCAAATACAAAGGTTTCGTTAGCCAGTACAGTTGATGCAGGATGCACTGGTTCACAGGAAAGTCCCTCCACAAGATCAATGGTATGCTTTACATCACAACATGAGCATCATGTACCACAAAACACGGGCTGCTGAGGATTCATCTGGTTGGCTGCAGATGAAAAAAAGAAAAAGAAAAGCAAATGTGTGGGAGGTTGATACAGCCGCACAAAGTGAGGCCTGATCAACCTCAGCAGGGTTGTCAGTGAGAGGGCGTCTGGTGCTGAAAGGCCTGAAACACCTGATGACTGCAGGTTACATCACTGATTATGTGGCCTAGAAAAGCATCAGAAGATACATCATTTCAACTTTAAAAATGAGTAACCAGATATGACTAATGTATTACTTTTTGTTGGAGTGCCGGTTATTTCCCTGATGCTGTAAATCACAGCTATTTGCACTCTGCAGATGAAGGTCAGAAATGATCACAGTGTGATGGCCAGATGCGAGTAGCAAAGAATGAAACAGAATAGAGCGAGGAGGCGCGTAAAGAGCCCCATCCAAGAATCCAAGAGGGGCGGTTGACATATGAAACAATAACAAAGATCATAACACTTTTTCTTTCCCATATTCCCCCTCCTTCCCTCCTCTCGCTCTCCCCCATTAGAACTTCCTTCTATTCCTCTGTCCTGTTTCCTTCTTCTAACTCTCTCTCGTCTTTCTCTCAAAAGCTCTGGAGGTGGACCTTTGATTGCTTCTTTAATTAGCAATGTCAGACGGCTCTGTGGATTTACTGGGGATGTCGAACTTCTGCAGATAATTGCATGCCTTTCCCTTTCTCTTTTGCTACCTCCCTCCCTCCCATCCTCCATCCATCCCTCTGCAGTCCTTTCACTATGTCCCCCTATCTATCCCTCTCACTCACTCTCCTATGATTTAATGATTAATTATGGATGTGAGTTTGAGAATAAAAGCTTTTTCACTAATCAAAATGAAATTTTCCCCCCATTCTGGTAATTACAGTGTGAAGATGATGTTGCTGATGTCTTTTTGTTGCCAAGGCCTGAACTGCGCAGTGATCTGAGGTCCGTCAAGGCGGATGAAGTGAATAATCGCAACATAATGGCTTGCTTCAAAATTTCTAAAATAAACTGGGTGGAGAAATGAAGTCAAAGTGGTCTCGATTGGATTGAGGGAGAAAGGGAATAAACAAAGAGACAGAAGCAGAATGCTTTAGAAAATCTTAGTACAGAGGCCCAGAAAGGGAAACAAAGTGAAGCCTAAATCTTCAAGCTTGACAACAGCCATCAGTCATTCAGGAATTATTGTCTTTGTCCAAAAGCTCTAGTTTAAAAATGCAATTAGAGTTGCAGCTCACAAACATTTTCTTTACCAAACTGCAGAGCATTTAAACTAAGAGTGTGTGAAATGTGGGAAAATAATCAAATATGTCCAAGGTGGTATTATTCATATTTATGTTAGCTGAAAGGATTGGCTGGTTAACTGTCTAAATCAGCGGTCCCCAACCCCCGGGCCTCGGACCCGCATCGGTCCGTGAGTCGTTTGGTACCGGGAGAGTTGAGGCTCAGGTGTGAAATGTATGGTTTTCAGGGTTTTTATCGGTTTTCAGCGTTATTTTGTTATCGTTTTTATCGTTAACTCAGTTTTCCTGGGTCTTTTCACGTGTGTTATGAATAAATCTTCTTTTTTTCAGTACCGGTACAAGTTTTATTTTGTTGTATTTATCCGCGACACCTTAAAGGCCGGTCCGTGAAAATATTGTCGGGCATAAACCGGTCCGTGGCGCAAAAAAGGTTGGAGACCGCTGGTCTAAATGACAGAAAATGACATAGTAACATCTGTACAAAGATAGTAATCAATTTCAGACAAAGCTGCTAAACAATGTAGCAGCTTCTCATTTGTAAGGGTTTGGTGGTGGTTTCTTATTACAGTGTGTTCATGTGCAACATCTGATTTAATGGCACAATTACCACCATCAACCAACTTCACAATAATGAAGAAAATTAGTATCAAACAAAATATACTGTAGATACTGGAAATCAGCTATTGTGACACCAAAAGCACGCAAAGGAGCAACAACACAACGAGTGCTGCAAATAAGCAATGATGGAAATACAGCACATTAGAACTGTATTGCCATTTCATGAAGTATAATAAGAGAAGGTCAAGCTTGGCAAAGTACCAAAAAACACTGGATCCTGGCAAGTCACAGACCAAGGTGTATCACGATGACAGATTTAAATGAGGAGGAAATTCATACAGTAATGCTTTGCTGAACACAGAGCTGATTTTCACTTTATACAAACAGTCCAGTGGCATGTCATCTTTGGTTGAAGTAACAGTTTAGCCACCTTCTTATTTACTAGAACATCACTGATGCCAGCTAATTCAAAGCCTGGCCATCCACACAGTATATCCACACAAAATATAGTATGACAAGCCCTTATTGTTCCCTATTCAGTGACTCATACGCGACCACAACACACACTCTCAGGCACACAGGTCTGTTTAGCTTAGTTTCCGATCCTCCCTGCCATATTTACTGGGTATTTACCTAACAGAGGCAGGCTGGAGATATTTATCGTCCTGATGGCTCTATATATAGGGCTGAGGAGCTCGGTGAGAGGAGAGGCAGGCGCAGTGGGAGGTTGCTTCTCTAATCTCCATCTCCAGGCTGACAGGCCTGAGAAGGCCCTAATGAATGGCTCTTTTCATCTACACGCCTGTGTGTATGTGACAGTATAAATATTTAGCAATATTGGAGTCAGCTCGTGATTTTACACAGATGGAGTGATTGATGGCTCAGCCCCCTGACGCATGCCAAAGACCATCCTGGAGATGTTATATAAACCACCACAGCCTCTCTCTCCCTCCATCATCATCTCCATCTCGTTCGTTCTCTATCTTTCACACTGCCTCCTCTGCTCTCCGCCTCCTTCCCAGCTTGTCTTCTCGCTGTCGATCCGCCCTCTGTGGCTCTGCCAATTTGCTTCACTGTTGAATTTCTATCATACACTGTGCTGTCTCTATGGAAGTAAGACAGGCTAAATCAGAGGAAAACAACCTGACAGGGAGAAAGCCTGGTATTGACACGTTACAGCATAAACCAGTTTAGTATTTTAAACTTTACAACAATTATTTCTCATAAAACTGAGTGCTGACTGGAGGCACATGTTAAGAACTTTCTCTGAGAACTTTAAGCATTTAGCAAAATATTTAGTGAGTTTACAAAATGATGCATTAAAGAGACACATTAAAAATGGTGTATATAGGCTCTGTAGACCAACTCCAAATACTTTGTATGTGAATTGCAAGACAAAATGAATTATTTTCTATATTCACATAAAGGTGCATAAACAGTATATATGTATGCACAAACATACAGAAATACATGCACACCATGCTGTCATTGGTGTCAGAGAGAACCAGACCAGAGCTACTTTGTTTGAGCAATGTACACATTCTGTTGCCAGCATGCTACTGCAACTCTATGCAGAACCAGTCTGTGTATGTGTGTGTGTGTGTGTGTGTGTGTAGCTTGTTTCAGCTATACTTCTGAGGACTGACTCAGGTTAAGGTTGGTTAGGGTTATATGTGTAGTGGTCTTGATAAGGTTAACTATATCTCTTTAGGGAATTAATGCATACAAACCTTATGCATTTGATTACTTGTGTGTGTGCGTAACTGTGTTGTGCTTTTTTGTGTACTACACCTTCTGCATAGCCTCTGCATAGCCAATTAAACTAAAATGCAAGAACAAAATCCCAAAGCAAATATATGAGGACTTTAAGGGGGGATGTTGAAGATGTATTAACCTTGTAATTGCCTGTGTAAAATATGCTCCTCTGGTAATGAAATTTCCTGCTTTAATTTGGAAAAATTGGGGAAATATCACCCCCCTCTTTTTTCTTTTTTTTTACCGTGTGTTTTCTCATTTAATTGCATTTAAAACTTCAACTTCAAACACCCCCACTGCTTTTATGCGAAGAAGGACCAGCGCTGGAATCGCCACATCTATTAATCTAACTGTCCTTTATCGGAATTAGCATTCAAATGTGATCGGTTCCACAGCTCCTTCGCCACCGCTTGTAATTCCAACAAAATCCACTCCTATGCAATAACTACAGTGCCCTTCAAGACCACAGCCACCTCCCCTTTGCTTTGAGAAGTATTGATTTTTATTTGTACGGTAATGAGAACAATTAGTCTTTTTCCTGCCCTCCTTCATCTATCACCTCCAAGTTCCTGTCGCTCTGCCAACCGGCCGGCATCTGCCTCTAAACCCAGCTGGAGGTCCGTTCACTGGGCAGAGGACAACGCTGTACCTCCTCTGCATAGGAAATGCAACAAGGAGTGATAATGAAGGACATAGCACTCTTACCATGCTACTGAGGCGTAAAAGTAAACATTTGTATAAAACTAGTTTGAGCTTCTTGAAGTATACTTCATGTGTCTTTGCCAGGGTTTGATTGCCAGGGTCTTTTAAATTATTATGTGAATTAAAAAAAAAAAAAGGCAAATGAAGTAGCAGTTAAGTTTGCACGCCATTTGAATATGACAATTTAATATTTAAAGGAACAGCTGGGATTAACTCTTAAGCAAGATACAATGTAATGATGACAAAAGTATCTCATAAGAATAAATTCATTATTAATCAGTGTTACAATAAAACAGAAATAAATTGTATCCTATCTATCATATTGGATGTCTTATCTCTAATTTTATTAAAAGGCCTATATCTAGCCCATCTATTCGCCCGACTCTAATTGATGCAGTTAGAAGAAATTACCAAACTCTGAGCCCAGCGTGGCTGGTGTTAACATGTATCATAAAATGTGAAAACATAATAAAACACCTACATCTATCCATTAGGAATGCTTTAATTTCCGCAGTGGCAGGCGAGTGGCAGGCAGGACTGACTGCCTACCAGCAATCAGAGGCTTTAGCCTCTATAAACTGCCTGATCGACAGGGTGATTTGTGACTGACTGACTGAATAAGTGGCTAGCTGCTTTCAACGTGTAGCAGCTTGTGCCTGTATACAAGCAAGTGTGTATATGTGTGTGCATATCGTGACGTCAGGTCCTATTTCAGCCATGGCTGGTGAGGGATGAAGCATCTGAAAGAGTCCATTTCTCTTGCCGCGCTGCCTGAGCCTTACTTACCCTAATGATGTATAATAGCCTGCAACTACACTTAACCTGAGCATTACTGTGGCAAAGACTGAGTGGAAGAGGCACATGCACACACATAAACACACACACGCGCACATCCACAAACACACACAGAGGTCTAGTTTTTCTCAGAATGCTGTTTACCAAAGTCTGCGAGGGTTTGAAACAACCTGGCACGTTGAGAAATGGAAGACTCGTAAATCAAATCAAATCTTAAGATGTACATTAACATCGACAGCTGTATCCTCGCTTTCTCTCTGATCCCTCACTCACACTTCACTCTGCTGCTGACTCATTCTGTAGCTATAAGCTAAACGATACAGGCAGTTAGCATGCCGCATCTGTTGTCTCTTAATTAAACTCATTTTCCTGGATGCCTGTGTATGTTCATACATACAATATGGAATCTAGCCCTCTAACCCCTTTAGCATTCATTAGGCAGATGAGAGCTAGCTCGACACTAAAAGTGAATGAATGAATGTATGTTGGTGTGCGTGTGTGTGTGAGTGCGTGCAAGACAGGTTGGAGACAGTGGAGAGACAGTAAATGACAGTGTCACGTGAGGCGGCTACTGTATGAAACCTCAGATCTAATCAATAGGAGTGAGGAGGACGCCAGGCGCCAGCCAGAGGGTCACCACTCATCACTCAGGTCAGTGGTGAACACACCCATGCGTGCACGTACACACGCGTAGACACGCACGGGGAGGGCATCGCATGAAGCGTATTACTAGATAGGACTATGAGGCAGTAGAAGATGGGTCAGAGAGAGGTTGAAGCACATAGCAACAGAGGGGGAGCAGGATCGATGAGAGAGATTGAAGGAGCTCCGTAATACCAGAGGAGTCACGGATGTCCAGAATACAGCTAAGCAGCGCTAGAGACAGGTCAGGAGGGTTAAAACAGCCTCAGACCGCAGGGAGGAGGCATCGACAGGCCATAAAAGAGGTGAGGGAAGAGCGGAACCGACTGATTTTGATGCTCAATGTGGCTGAATGCGAATTGCGGCCTCTGCAGAGTTCAGACAAGATGATTCTGATCAAAATGTTGCAGCTGTAAAATAGCAGGTTTACTAACACGACAACTACAGCAGGCTTTTAGCAACAGCTACAACAGGGGACAACCTGCTAAGCTGTGGGAGCACGACCAAAAGTGGGGCAGCAGAGGACCGCACCAGAATGTGTGTACTTTGTGTGTGCGTGTGTGTGGGCACACAGTGTGCTCTGCAGTAAAGAGACACCGATGGAGAGACGGACTAGGCACGGTGGCATTTAGCCCTGTTCTATAATGACACTGAAAACTGGGGAGGAGACACAGGCACTGTTATTGAATTATTGAAGGTGCACAGTGAGGTATAAATCTGCCATGGAGATGCCACACTGTTCTAACAAACACACACACACTCACAGAGGCCGCAGACACACAGTGAGGCTGGTGTGACGACTGCAAGCTTTGACTTGCTGACCTTGAGGTTGTTAAAACAAGCTCTCCGTCAGCTTTTCTGCAAAATATGTTTACCTCGTAAGAGGGAACGAGAGAGAGAAGAGGAGAAGGAGAAAGGGAGAGAGTGAAAGTGTGTATGCGCTGTACTGACATTGCTGGAATAAACACAGCTACTCTATCAATTCTTCCGAATTTGTGAGGCAGAATAAAAAACATGAAGACACCGCAGAGGCAGACATATAAAGTAACTACTACTAGTTCTAGGCAAGCTTTGGTCAGCTTTTACTACACACTGCCACCAAGATTGAGAGAAGAGATTAAGCTCTCAAGACCACAAACAAACATTCCAATCCAGTGAAACCAAAGCACGCACACAGCTGATATATATTTATATATATATTTATGTACATATACACACACCTGTAGTGAATGCAGCCTGGAAACCCTACATCAGCCACCAATTACTGATGTTTATCTCTTAAATAAAAAGAGACAGAGTAATGCTACATGCATGAAGACATCCCTGTATGTGATAATTCCCATTTCTTCCTCCCAGCGGAAAGATTTTTAACGCGAGCACAAACACATTTTTATTCCCATTATTATTTCTTTATCTCTGTACAGATAGTGTTTCACAGCTCAGCTGCTTCCCACCCTGAGCACACGAAACACAGGCTTTCCGAAGAATCGTAGATATGATGCACTGTACATGTGCACGAAACAACCATACGACTGCAGAACACTGTAAAATGTTTTTAAATGTGCCTTTACTTTTTGCAATTTGTGCTCACACAAGCATGCTTTTGCATGTATGGGCACGTGTGTCCTACCTGAGCTGTGTAGCCAAGGGGGGCACCTCTTCTTATTAACATCATCAGTCTGCATCATTACTAGGCTGCCTGAGTTGGGCAGCAGGTGCTATGAGAGTGCCAGGGTTACAAACGACCACGGGATTGCTCTCGGAACACACACACACACACACACACACGCAGGCTGCAAACCCGCCTTTCAAATCCCCAAAAGGGATGTGGGGTATCTGTGTCTATCTGTTATCCACTGGGTTAGCACTCGGTGTCTGGCCAGGTTTTCACTGGGGGGGACGGACTCCATCCATTCTCCTGACAACAGACTAGTGATACACAGCAGAGACTGGGAGAAACTCAGCTCACAGCAAGGGAGGGTCCGAAAGTCAAAATAAATATATATGTACACGACTGTGTGCAAGTCAGTGTGCAACAAACTGGAACATAAGAACGTGCACAAGAGACAATGCAAAGACAAAACTAAAGAAAACAAAACGTAGTAAAAACATTTGTACAAGTCAGAGAAATAAGTTAGAGTGATCTTGCTCTTGTGGCTACAATAAAGGTATCTTTATGAATAACTGCAATGTTGTAGTTTGCTTGTTTACTTACAGGGTGGACTAGTGAGAGTCAGGTTTACCTAAAGGTTTATCCAAACTACAAACAAACATATGTATTTCGAGTTATGTGACAGTTTTGCTTCAGGAGATTTCTGTTCTGATACCAAATTCTCTGGAGGTGAAAGGAACTATGTGGCACCTTACATATTCTTCCCAGAAAACTGTGGGTGTTCTGAGAAGGTCACAACAGAAGGTGGCACAGCAAAATTTATCTGCATGTATTTGTGAAATTTTTGGCATTTGAAGCTTGGGGATGCTTGGGCTACTTGGTGAACTATTATAGCTGGTAAGATTAAGGCATACTAGCCATCTAACAAGATGCCGCTTGTTGATTATAACAGTTCATGTGCAAATATGTTATTATTTGTCAGTTCTTGTACTGTGCTTCTGTTCATTTGACTGTACATACCTTCTATTAAAAAAACAACAGCAAAAAAGTTTTTGACATGAAAAAAAAGTTCAATCAAGTCAACTTGCTAACTGTCTGCAACCTGTCAGTTTCTAGCACTTAGGTTGCTAACTAGACAGTGAGTTCTCAGTTTATTCTACTGACTACTTTGTACCAATTAGCTCATAACGGTCTTAAAAATTTGTTAATTCTCTGACAGGCTTCAAAAAGTGAATGAAACACAGTGCATAACAAATAGTGTCTTCTCTTTTCCAGTTCCTTGAAAATTAGCTGTTGTTTAAGTCTGTAGCTTTACAGAGTTCTGAAAAACGAAACAAAGTCAAATCTGGGTAATTTCTGGCTGAATGGCAGCACAGCTGACATGGTGTGTATATATCTTTGTCTGTTCTACTTAATAATCCGTCTGTTTAGACTTAATTAAAATACACATGTGGAGAACATTTATATAGACATACAATTTATTTCTTCTTTGAGTTTGGACTCTTTCATTGTTGTGCCAACTTTCAATATAAGTAGCAAAACCTGAAACCATTTGCTAATAACCATATCAATCTTTTCACTACATTAAATAATGCTCACATTAATGATCATAATTTGATTAATGCCTTTCTAGTTCCTACAATCCTTGTGTTGAAGTATCCTTGAGCAACATACTGGACTGAGCTGCCCCAAATACATCCATCGTATAGACGAAAGCACTATATGAATGTGACTGTGTATGATTTTAGGTGAATGACACTTGTAGTAATAAATGCTTTGAGTGCTTAAATTGTGCACTATTTAAGTACCAGTCCATTTACCAATAAAGCAATTCCTCTGTTTTTCCACTAGGGCTGTCAAACAATTCTTCTGCTCACTTAACTTAACTAACAATGCTTAGAAAGGTAATGAGAGCATTGGCAAAGTATTACAACATGGAAGAGTGAAATGTGTTTCACTCTTCCATGAGTGAAGATATCTGCAACTTGTTTGAAATTATATCTGCATACATACAAAGTTGATATATATAAAGTAATCATTTAGCACTAAAACAAGCATGTGTAGCATCATATTATATTATGGAGAAATAATACAAATATTTATGTTGATACCTACCGAGGATGGTTGCTTAATGAGTCTTGCTCTAACTTACGATGTGACTGTAAAAAAATCTTTCAGTAAGGGTTGGGGTTCAGTGCATTTCAGCTTACATAAAAGCATCAGATGGCAACGTCGATTTGTATCAAGTTTTAGAAATCATAATAGAGTAAAATGGATACAATTACCTATGTGAACACACAGTGGTGCACACTCACCAACTCAGATGTAACAAAACAAACACATGGACATTCCCTAAATGTGAGCATGGTCAATAGACAAGAGTTTGCATATCGACAGATGGATATCTATACCAATAAAGTTAATGCTGATAAAATGCTCCATGTTATTGTGGCGTGTAACCAGAGAATGATCATAAAAGCTATAAGAATGGGAAGTGGCCTGTTTCTCAGGCGCCTCTATGGCACCACCCATGACACCAAAGATGTGTCAAAGACAACAGACACTCAATACAGTGCTGCAGTGCTCTACCCTACCAACTATTATGGATTAGGCAGCCAGCATGTGTTCTATTAAGATGTGCACATTGATCTGGCATTGACAAACCATTTCATATTAGCCATGGTTTGCTCTTTAAGGCATCAAGGGCAATCAGATACACTGTACAGCATCGGGCTAAATTTAACCTCCTATCAATCCAAATGTGATACACTCAAAGTCATCCTGCTTTAATCACTCACGAGGGTCACTTTCAACTAAATCTCAAACTCTGAATTAATTCAAAAGGAAAAAAAATCCAACTATTTTGATTATTTAATAACAGGATTGAAATTAGATTAACAGGCTGAGGTGGAAAAATCAGTTTTCTTGATTGTACAATTTACTGATAAATTCCTTAACCATGAGTGGAGATAGGTATATGTCTGTGAATAAATCAGGTTTTGAACAATGTTGATTTAAGTACAATTCAATAAAAAAGGAGAACAGGGACTGGCTGGGGGTGGACCAAACAAAATGATAAATAAATTACAGAGTCACAACAGGACAAAAATTGTATTTGGTTCTCTAATATAGAAGCTGCAGCAGAAATTAATGTCCCTGGTTAGTTAGTTCTGTTAATTGGGCGTGCAAAATTAAAATGTTAACATCACTGCTAGCTGGAAATGCAGAGAAGGCCCCTCCAGCTCTATTTGACCTAACAGAGCGTGTTTCTTCCCCTTCCTTCTCTTCCTGCTTCAAGTGTCTCCAAAACTAATAAAAAACCCCTCACAAATCCCCCCATGAAGCCCCCCATATGAACTGTCACATTAATAACACTGCACTCGTATTCAAATTTTCTGTCGAAAAGCTAAAGAAAGATTGAATGCCCCGCCGTCGCGCGGCCAAAGATTGAAGACGTGTCTCATTGACATTGTTAAAAGTTTATGAAAATATATGAATTCTCAAACGTGGCAGGCCGCCGTGCAGCTCCACTCCCAACACTTCTGTTAGAGACCGCGGCTTTTAATCAAAATGATTGAATACCACAAGTTTGGATTCAGGGATTCTAATAGAGGACGGATAAAGTGTCACGGTCCAGAACTAGAAAAACCACACGGGATCACACATGCATGCATAAAAACCTTTCTACAATTTTTTTTTCTTTTCTTTTTTTTTGATAACATATTCCTCACTAGTAGGTATCTTGTTTTCCTCTGTTACTGAGTGCTTGTGTATTTGCTGTGTGTGCTGACTGCTATGTACAGAGGGTGGGTTTAGTCTTTTGGCTGATATGAAGCTGTATCTGGGGGAAAGAGACATATGGCATCAACATGTACGCATACATACTCATACACTTACACACTCATGCACAGACACATGCACATAAAGTGAGCTGAATGTAGAGTAACAGCTGCTGCAAACGTCACGTGTGAAGACTAGCAGAATGACAAGAAGCCATGTCTTTATGTGTCTGTGTGGTCTGTTGCAGTGTTGCACTGGGAGCACAGGACCAAAGGACCGCACTTTGCATATCAGACTAAGCTACCACACTTTTATATACAACTGTATAACTATTTTTATTCCCACATTTTTGCAATTTTGACATCCCCTGTGGGTAAGTATGCATTCATACATAAAAAATAACTATACCTAAACAAAAGTAGGTATTCAATGGGAAAGGGAAAAGGAAAAATGTATCTTTTTATTGGATTGAATTATACTCGGGACACATGAGTCTAAAGCTGTGTCCACAAATCTTTGCTCATCATCAGATAACGCTTTAACTTTTTTTACTTTCCAGCCATATGTCAGTCACTGGTATCCTACACGCTCATTGGTAGTCACTTCAATCAATCCCCTTGAAGTTGAGAAAAGCTCAACTGAATACAAGCACGCTCATGCTCACAGGGTGCTCACAGATACAAACTACACCCTTTTTGGCTAGTGCCTCAAAGCACACTGTGCGCCGTCGATCTTACATGCTGCACAATAATATCCCATATTTAGTATTTACTGTTATATACACATAGATTAGTGCAATGATGTTGTTTATTATATTGCTCTCTTTTTTGCTAGTTTTCTCTTCTTTTTTTTCTCTCTCAACAGGTGATCCAGGTGATTGATACATATACATGTATTTTTTGATCCCCCACCTCTTTTTTTGTGCCCTTTATCACCGTTCCTCTTCCCCGCTGTTTTTCTTTCCCTCCCTCTCTTTCTTTCTCCCTTTCCCTTCCCCCAGTCATGTCTGTCCCGTATGTAACAACTGAAAATAAAATAAAATAAACAATAAAAACAAAGGTCAATCAAATGGACCGACACGGCAAGGCCGAGATGGTCCATTTGGTAAAGTTAATCCATTGGGCATCGTTCTTGGCCTTTAGACAATAGTTCTGATGGCAAAAGAATAAAATGGGACAGGTGAAACAGAAAAGCTCAATGGTGTTTGGACCATCCATTTTTCTTTTCACTCACTGTTGTGACTTCCTGTGGTCTCTGGTTGCCACGTGGCTGCCAATAATGTCCTGTGCGGACACAGATGAACTACCTAGTATCTGCACAGCAAATGCCCATATCTTTAGGTAGTGATGTTTGCGTTTATTTATTTTATGCTCCAGCATAGCTAGCCAAAGACAGACAGGACTTGTTTTGCCAGTATGTAGTGCCTAAGCACCTGCATGTTGCCTCAGATTGCTAGAGGCACAGTGAAATTAGCATTATACCCTAACGAAAATATCAGTTAACTGTCTTTTGCACATTTAGTTAACATATTCTGTTTACTGCTCTCTATTGCTGCACCATCATCTGTATGTATAATAGATTGACAGATAGGCAGTGTAGGTAGAAAAAGCTTTAGATTGTTTGTTATGTTCTACATAATTAATGTAAATTAGAGTCAGTTACACATTGCCTCTTGCACCCTGACAAACAGGTATTAATTGTATAGCAGTGTTTATTTTACACTGACGGTAATAATTGTCTAAAAAAAACACAATGAGCAATCACTTGTCTCATCTGATTTATATTTGACTGCATTTGAATTCAATTTACCTGACCTACTTTAAGCAAACGATCTGGCATTCTTCAACAGCAGTGACTTGATCTGATATGCCTGTTTTTGTCTACAGTAAACAACAGCTGTTGAAATCAATGGCTAAGTATAGAATTGGGTCTAATGTTGTATTAGCATAATTGCTGTTGATTTGAACCTCTCCTGTATGGTCAAGTGGTTGGGTAAAAAAACTGTGATCAGCATCTTGGCTGAGGGGCATGTGTGTACTGTATACATGCACGTGCGCGCTCATACTGCTACAACAGCCAGGTGTTTTTTTCCCTACACACTGCAGGCGGCTGCTCAAACAAAGGGCTTTTAGCGACAACTTATCAATCTCTGCTGTGTTACAACTAGCAGCTGGGTGGAGGGCAGGTTGCGACACACACAGCCGTTTCCATACATTTGCACATAATACAAGGGTACAAAGATGGGTACAGAAGCTGAAGAGTAGCTAGAAACAAAATGAGGTGAATGAGGACAGACTACTGGGAAGTAACACTGAATTCACAGGAGAGCTTAAAACAGGATTCCCTCTATGACACTGATATTACTTAATATTCAAAGATCAAACAACCCTCACAGCACCATGATTATATTGAGGAAAAAGCAAGATAATCCACAAAAAGCATTATTTGTTCTGCATTCATTTTATCAATAATTCTCATGTTTTGTTTTGTGTTTTAAATCCAGTGCATCTCTTCCTTCAAAATGGTGATGCAAAGCCTGATGCTGAAGGTTTTTTCAGTGTTTAGTTAAGCTCAAGCAAAGATGACAAGCAAGTCTTTGGGGTCAGCAAGACTTATCTACAGGAAATACAAACTGTAACAAAGTTAATGCTACAGTCACACTGGAGAAAACAGTGGTTGGAGATGGTGGTGTGACCACCACCAACTTGCAATCTTAATGCCTTTGAAATACCTGCTTGCATTGAACAAGGGTACCAGGACTGTGACCACTCACAGTCAGATTTTGCCATCAAAATGACTTTACTGCATCAAGATGCCAGTAAAAGACCAATAAGGTAAAGTCAGTCTCTTATCAGTTCTATCAGTGTACGAGGTGAATGGGGCCAAATTACCGATTACATGCTATCGGTTTGTGATATTGTATCAATTAACTTAATTGCAAATCTGCTGCCATCTACATACACACATTATACAGATGATACACTATACAGAAATTTACACTAACTACTTACATTCATAGTCCTGCCAGAACCACAAAGAGCAGTAATTGTAACAGTGATGTAGTTGCTGCAGAGCAAGATGGGACTGCAAAATGACAACCATGGCAACCTCACTTTTATATACAAATATGACAACAATACAACCAGCTTGTTTAGAGACAGATGCAACTGCCTTATGAAAAGTAGTTGCCCAGAGGTTGAAGGTGTCTCATGCACAACCTGTGGGCGACCAGTTGCTCACTGCAACTATTTGCAATTGGTCACCAAATGTGAAAAAAACTCAGTGCAATCACTGAGAAACTACTTATTCTATTCGAAGGAGAATGTCATCCAGTGTTTATTCATTTGAGTGAGCCATAACAGTTGCTTGCAGTGTACTCTTGCCCAGTTCACTGGCTGAAAGCCTATTTGGGATTTTATACTATGTATGGGTCTCATGAAACCTACTGTGGTGGAGACTATCACCAAAGGGCACCAGTGCTGTTGGTTGATTGACGTGGACTTCACAGTCAAAAACATCACTTAGCCTAAGCACTATGTATTTATTTCAGTGTCTTTCAATTTAGAGAGCAAATTAAGGAAAACCTACTCATAGAAGAGATTTTTTTTGTTAGTTCAATAGTGTTTAATAAGTTGAATAAATTCACATTACTTCTAATTTAATGAAAAACCATTTTAAATCACAATCTCAGAACAGACTAAAATAACAGTTGAGCAGCTCTATCTACTGTGGGGCTCACACTTAACTCTGTTTCTCCGAGAACAAAAACTGCAATTCAAGTAAAAGATATAAACCCACTAAGATGGTTTGGACCTGGGTTAGAGTGCACATCTACATTACATGTTTGCCCTTAGATGGCATATAGTGATCCTGAACCTTTGTGCCATGCAAAAATAGGACACTCGTTCTCATAGGACATGAATATTGTAGCAACCCTTGAGTAGGAAGGAAGGAGAAAACAATTAAAATCCACCAATGATCACCATGGGAAGCTTTAAGTACATCAATGATGAGTGTGGTTCAGCCGTAAATCCTGCCAGTGACAGGTAAGGTAAAGATTGAGGCCCGCCCAGTGAATGATGGGGTGAGTTGCAGTCAAATCCATCTACATTAAAAGCTTCAGGCCTTGTCGTTTTTCCTCCTTGGCTCTCTGAAGAGACTCAGGAGTCACAGCTATCACTCTTTTCCTAAACCTCATACCTACAGCCCCCCGGATTTGCCCTTTCATTATCTCTGCAGCAAAAACAGAGAGAAAAGGGAGGAGAGGAAAAAAAAGAAGAGGAGAGTGGAGAGGTCTGAAGAGGTTTTCAAATCCAGTGAAGCCTGTCACATTACAAAAACATGTCGCTTTAAACTAAATGTGAAATATCAGTAATTGAAGCCATAAATCCACTGTTGTGTTTCCCCTCACCTCCTCCCCATCCTCTTTCTCTGTCTTTCTCCTTCTCTCTACCACCCCTTCCTTGCTCACTCTCTCTCTCTTTTCTGTTTTTTTTTTTTTTTTTTGTGAGTGCTTTTGATGAGCGGTAAATTGGAAATTATTTTGTGTTGTAATGCCGCCCTGAAACGTCTTCCCATTACCATGCGTCAGTCAGCACTGACAGTGAAATTACTCAACTGTCAATCTGGCTATCAAAAGAGGTGGGTGGGGGTTGTTCGTGGATGTGGGCGACGGAGGAGACGGGAGTGGGGTGTGTACTAGGCGTTAGAGATTGATCAATAAGGAGAGGATGATAGAGGAATGTGGATGGGTAGAGAGTGGGGGGCAGAGGGGGCAGCTGAGGAGGGTGTTCGGCCTATCATAATATTTCTGTTGTGATTGAATAAATGAACAAAGCTGTTGTGGAATTTAGCTGTCACTGTTGCCCTCCTCTGGATTCTTCTTATTGCTGTGGATGTGTGTGTGTACGCCTGGTGTGGGTGCCATTACTAGTACAGGCACCAGCTTGCGAGGGCAGCAGCAAATTAACCATAATTGCAGATAAGGGACAATAGTAGCGAGAAATGTATAGAATCAAGTAAATGGAATAATTCCTTTGCATTGCAATAATTTACGGTCTGACCATAGTTCTTAAATCCTAGCTTAGATTTTCTACTACTACCGCATCCCACAATGCATTGAGTATTTGTTTGTGTCCCAGAGGTCACAGCTGGGTTGTTTTGTGTACATTTCTCGTGATATAGCTGGGGAATAACAAGCTGGATAAAGCATTACCTCCAACCGGTGATCATTATAAAGCGGGTATCCACCAATAAAATCCATATTTGTTAGCTTTTCTGTTTTATGGCTCTTGACTCTTGCTGAAATACTCTTTGAGCTACTCTACTTTGAGGAAAAAGCAGAGCAGGTTTCAATTCAAAGCTCTGGCCTCACCTGCATCCTTGAACGCTATGCAATAGTTCCTGAACATTCTGCTATTATTATTAGTGCTGCAGTATGTGTGTTGTTGTGATGTGTGTCTGTAATGACTGGTGTGTTGAGAGGTTCCATGGTGTATAGGCGGGGAGAGAGAGGAGAGTGAGAACTCCTTTATTGCTCAATGCTAAATTAATTGCACCAATTATTCACGGAGAGAGTTGTCTAGTGGCGGCCTTTGGGGGGCGAGGCCCTGACCACTCTCCCTCATTTTTAATTGGCTGTCCTGTTGAATAATTGATTGGAGCAAATGTGAAATGGATGGGAAGGTCCAAGTGTCTTTCATCACAACAGGCCGGCTGCTCTGACAGCCGGCCACAAACAAACTCTGCTGCTGTATGCAATAAACAAACCGCACTCTGTTGTATTCGGCGTGGCCACTGCAGAGGGGTTAGAATAGCAGATATGACTCCTGTACAGGACACTGCCCTCTGAAACCCTGACAAGGTCCACAACACAAGTAAAACTGATACTGGCCTTAAAGGAATCAAGCAGGGGGGATGTGTGAGTGAGCCATTTATAACATGGTAAACAGCAAGCTCAGCTAAACTCTGCTAATATAATTTGAACCAGTAACTGAATACTGAACTCTATTAATGTTAGTGACTTAGTGAAGAAGGGGCATTTCAGGTAAAGTACTTAGTAGTACTGCTAAAGACTCGGAATCATTACTAGTACTCTGATTTACATGCTGCATGAAAGAAGAAAGACACTGCTCCTCCAGCAAAACTTCCCTTAAAGAAAAAGTAAAGGGCACTGCAGATGCGATTGAATGATTGCAGATTTCGCAATCATTCAATCCACCCAAGCTGTTTTTTTTTCTATGGGCAACTATTGGAGAAGGAGTGGCTGAGCACTAAAAATCATTAAGTTAACTTCACAAATTCCCAAAAGTGACATTCAGCCAGATATTATTATTATGATTTTTGGTGCTATTAAAATGTCTTACAGCAATAAAAATCATCTTTACAGCCTTGTACAAACAAACAGTTTTTGTTTCTATAGATAGTTTTCTCCTTCCTATAAGCTGCACAATGTTTATTTTATAACTCACCCATGTGGATTTTGGTAAGACCTAAAGTTAAGGGCAGTGGCCCTTTATACGGCAGGTGTGCCAACACAAACTGCAGTAGCTGGATTGCTGTCTACTAGGTCTCACCTCCACAGAGCAACTTGTAAGCAGCCGAAATGCTTTTTCATATAGTCTACGGTTTAAGTCAACTCAATCAACGCAAGTTTTGCTTCAAAAGCAAAATTAAATGCACCAGGCTTGCGGCGCTTGTTCGCCTGTCTCATGTACAAACACACACGTATGATAGTTTATCATATTTTGGTCTTCGTTATATCGCTGCATAAAAACTGGTGGCAAAAACGTCTGTTCATAAACACAAAGGAATCGATTACAGGCATTAGTGTCATAATTCGATGAACACTTATTTACAGATATGCATGGCAGCACATTCCAGTGACCCCAAAGCTCCAGTACACTAAGTATTGTTCAGCAAAATTTATTTGCACACAACGTGCATGTAACACACACATAACGTAACATAAATGTGACCCACACGTTATGTTACGTACAGCCTACAGGTTGGTTTTGAGATCAGCTACTACACATTATATCAATTTGAGTTTTATAAATAAATAAAGCTACGCAGATGTTGATAATCCTGGTACTCTGGTTTGTATAGTAAGTTTCATCCAGATTGATTCAAATGTCTAGGAGGAGTTAGGGAACAGACCTACCCATAGAGTGAGGTCACTGCATACTCTGGATATTAAGTTGTGCTTTAAATGAGGCACCCACATCAGTTTTCCAAATATTAGTGAATTTTGGAATAAAACGTGATTGTACAGACGATCACAATGAAAAAGGCATGAGTGCCTATTATACATTTAATCTGTCAATTATCTTCTACATCTACAAATCCTTGATTTTCTCTTACACACACACACACAAACACGCACACAGACACACACACATAGATTCCCAACAGGAGCCTTTTTCATTACACACCTACACACACACACACCACTCAGTAATCAAAGGCTATTAACTCCCGGTGCTTTCGCAACAAAACAGATGTAAGATTCATGAGTCTCTGCCCGTGACTGTTGTCTTTGCCACAGGCTAGTAAAGAAACAATTAGTGCAGAGCTGGCCTCACTGTCCGCCACAATCAATAGTCCCTGATGGTCTTCTAAGCCTATTGACCGAGGCCTGTTCCTCTCCCTGACCCCCAGTCTGTAGTAGCCGACAGCAGCTTCATTCCACCGATCTGAACCTTGGGAGGGGGTTACCGGGTTAAACAAGGCCTGTTTCATGCAAACAAGCATTTCTTGATACCAACTACATTTGTATGCATGGGATGTAGTAAAGGGTTAACCTGTTAAATAGCTTACTAGCTTCACAAAGACCTAAAACCCCCCAGACCAAAATATTATCAGCCATACATACAAGGTTTGTATGTTGTTTAAGAAAAAAATGCCAAAAATTATCAGAAGCTGTCCACAGGTAAGAAAAGTGGCAACACAATTTTCCATCTGTTATTTAAAAGGAAAACTCTTGGATGAAATTTGCAACAAATATACAATTCGGAATACCAAAACAGTTATTGTTTCTAAAACCAGACAAACTGTATTCAAAACACCTCAGAGGTCCACCCTCACCTGTGTTTGTGAGTCTGTGCGTGTATTTGTGTGGCTTATGCCAGTCGACTTACACACAGCATCTTGTACCAATCATCTCACTTAACAGCAGCCTTAGTGGCACCGAGGCAATCTGCTGATGTTACAGTAATTGTCTGAGTTTATGTTTGCGTCCTGACAAAAACCTCCTCCTTCCTCGCATGTAACAACATCTGGACCGGTCCTACTCACTGCTCCCCAGCCTGCTGTGACGAGCTTCTTCAACACTCTTCCTGCTATGGAGGGGGAGCAGGATGGCAACAAAGACGGGAGGGAGGGAAAGGTTGAAGCGAAGCAGATGTAAGGATGAAGGGGTGGGCAGCGGAGAACAGGTGTCACTCCCACTGACTGGCTTCCTCTGTGCCCCCCACCCTGACCGCCCGCCCCACCTGCACACCCACGCAGGTATCGGGGGTAACAGCGGTTAGGAGAGGACCCATTTCTCACTCATTCCTCTCCCCACGCCTACCTTCCTCCTCTTCCTCAGATGGCATTCTAGCCTCAGCTCAATCTGGCTGCTGGGCCCACAGACTGACATGCAAGCACACACATGCTCATTAGCACACAAAAATGCCGGGACTTATTCATAAGTGCGGCAACATGAGAATACATGGGCAGGAGGAAAACTCTGGCCTGCTCAAGTATAATTTTTTTAGACACTTTTGAACCTTAACCTTTAAAATTTTTATAATTTTCACTATGTACTGTATTTTACTTGCTTTACTTGTGCTGCCTGCATACCAGATCTTGTTTTGTGGAACACTCTTAGATTCCCAGTTGCAGGTTTAACAAATGTCAGCTTATTTAAACTGCTGTATTTTACTTTTCTCATAACTATGCAACAACTTAAGGTGCAGAATCTAAAAAGAACAGATAAAACGCTGTTGGATCAAAGGAGAAACGATGTGATTTAGAAGAAATATAATTGTGTTATGAAGCAGCGACACACACATGACCACTTTCAAAGGCTCACTTGGTTACAGCAGCCAAACAAAGAGAGACAAATTCATTTCACAATATACTGATGTCCAAAATGATGAAATGGTAAAAATCTTTATGGGGAACAAAAGAGGCTGTCTGTTACAGCCGCTCCCTGTATCTGTCCATACATCTGTCTGTGTCCAATCATCACAGGCCCTCCAGCTTTCACGACCCCGGCCATTTTACGCCAACGGCGTTACAGGACAGTGTGGAGGGGAGGGGTTGGAGAGAGGTGCAGGTGTGTCTATAAAGAACCCCCCTCCATCTCCACCTCCCTCCCTCCCTCCGTTGCTGTGGCGAGGAGGGCAGTAATTACTCTGGTGTCAGCGTTGCCGGGTGCGACTCCTCCCCCGGCAAGAGGCGGCGGGCATCCATAACCCATCGTCCTGCCATGGGGTAAACGCCGGGCCATCCATCACGCACCCACTTGACAAATACCTTCCATAATAGAAGTTTATTTTTATGGGAGGCTGAATCAAGGACTTTCCCATGCATACAAAAACGTGTCAGAATTATTTATGGCTTGTGCTGAGACGCACAATATGTCATATCAAAGTCCCATCCCGCTTGCTGGCGCTGCTGGAAGCTGCCGGCGCTTGGCCTGTCGATATCTCCGCTCGCTATCAATAATGTGGAACACCACCGCGATAAGCCTTAGGATTCGGAGGTCATACTTGACACACACAAATGCAAACATTATGGGAGTTGACACACACACACACACACACACACACACACACACACACACACACACACACACACACAGGCATCACTTGCATATTCTTTTAAAAGACACTCACATGATGACAGACCTTTTGTGGGCTTAAACACACACACACACACACACACATAATGGAGGGAAATATTGAAAGGAGAGAAGACAAAGAAAATAAAAAAAACAAAACACATTTTGGGCAATAAATTGCAAAAATAAAAACTGGAGTTTAGTTTCTTAACCTGCCTACCTTGAATCATCAAGAATAACACAATTACACAAACAAAGGCTCAGCTTGACCTGCTGTGTGGCGGGCAGGACCGTCATTCAAACTTACAGGTTAGATGTAAACAAAACAGTGCGGAAAGGATGAAGCTGGGCCATTTGCTATGTTTTTCGTGTACATCTGTTAAGTGTGTACGTAGGTCCAGACGTGATAGAATAATCCCCAATAGCGAGGAAAACATAACAACTTAAAGGAAATCCCTACACTGCGGCAAGCAAATCTGAGAGCTGTCAATCACTGTGAGTGGCAACCTCTTTTGCCCAGAGAAACAGCAATAAATTGGGTTTCCTGATAAGGCCTCGGCATCGCCAGCGCAACGTCTGACCAAAAAAAAACGAGAAAAAAGAAAAAATGAGCTGCTTTTTCCGTAGGCCACTTGAGTGCTGTCAGTCAACATGATTGGCAGGCTCACATGTCGCCAGTGGAAAGAGCAATGAAGGGAAAAAAATAGATTAATGTACAGAGAGAGGAGAGAGTGCGTGAAGAAGAGGGAGGGGAAAAAAGACAGCATTAAGCCCGGCTAGGAGAAAATGAATAAACATGATAAATATGATAATTGAAATGATGAGATTTTGGTACTTGGTATTTGATTCCGCTGGGTGCCCAAAGGGATTAGCCCTTCATTCGCTCAGTCATTTTCAGCCTTCCTGTCTCCTTCACACACACACTCACACACACACATAAACACCCAGTGCCCACACAAAATACTTACTTTAACAAAAAGATCTAATTCTACTAGGTGGGTTGTTGTATGTGTAAAACTCTGAGGCAGCAGATGGTGATAAACCTAAAAGTAGCCATACACAAACCCACCAGTAAAGTTAAAAAAAAAACAACAACAAAAAAAAAAGCAGCAGTAGCAGCGGAAGAACTTTGTCCTGTGAAGACAGAAGATGTATGGCTCAGGGGAGATAGTGGCAACAGTAAATGATTACCTTTTTACAAACTGGGCCTTTGTAATAAAATGCGTAGGGGGGAGTATTATCAATTCAGCAGCCCGGTAAAGATAGCATTTTTGAAGCCACGGCAAGGCTGATCACTATCTAGAGAAGAGCCCGAATCTGTATTCCTCACTGCGAGTCCAGGAGGGAGAGGGGTCTAAGACCTGTTCGTGTGCGTCTGTGTGTGCGTGTTTGTGCATGTAAAAGAAAATGTTTGTGTGTGTTTCACTGAGAGAGACATCCGTTAAGGCCCCTCATGCCTGCAGGCCCAGCCGTGACAGAACCAAGATCTATTTTCTTACACCCACAAACAGAAAGACATGCAGGAGTCTGTGTACATACGCACACAAGCACGCAAACACACACACACAACCCCACAAAACCATACATGTACACATAAAAATCTGTTATACGTGCAAACATACACACTTGGTCCTTGGGGCGAACTATAAGATTGGAGATGAAGTTCTCTGTGAAACTGTGTGAGTGTCTGTGTGAGTCAAGCTAAGATCCTCTGTTAGATGTCTGATTCTGGAGAAAGACACTGACAGATGACATGTACACAAAAAACAAAACAAAACAGAAAAACCTTACACACTCTCTCAAACAACACACTTGTCTGATAGCAGTCAAACAGAGTAGAGACAATACAAAAGAGACAACAGACAGACCGGCAAACAGATAGAGAGGCAGATAGCAGCGAAGAGCTCAGCTGCTGGCCCAGAGTCACATCACTCACTCAGCGCGCGCACGCACACACACACACACACACACACACACACACACACACACACTCACACACACACACACACACACACACACACACACACACACACACACACATCACTAAAATGGTAAACCATCATAACACACACAAACCACAAGACACAGGCAGAAAGAGAGTGATGCAGAGACAGAGGAGTAAGGGGGTCAAAAAAATGAGCAGACAGTTATAAAGAGATATCAGCGTAGCCTGGGGAGTTAATGCACACTGTTGGATTGTGGGAGAGTTTTATAAAATGGGGTGACCGATGATGTGATGTGTGTTTGTGTGTGTGTATGTGTGCAGGTCTGTTTTGAAGTGTAACATGAACAAATCACTCCTCCAAACATTTTAGTTTTTAGAAGTCACTGAATCTAAAAAGTAAAGAAAAAAGAGATCTTATTTTCTCTACTGCAAACACTGACGCTCAATGCTCGAAATCAGGACCTACAGATATTACAAAAGGCTAAATTTGAAGCCATTTCTAAATTCTTATTTATTGTAAGTTATACACTGGCTTTTGAAAGGAGACAGCTGAGGGGGTTTGGGCATCTGACAAAGGATGCCTCCCGGGCACCTCCTGGGTGAGGTGTTCCCAGCATGTTCTACCAGGAGGAGGCTCCAGGGTAGACCCAGGACATGCTGTATGGATTATAACGCTTGGCTTTCCTGGGAACACCTCGTTGTTCCCCCGGATGAGATAGAGGAGGTGGCTTGGAAGATGGAGGTCTGGGCTTCTCTGCTTAGGCAGCTGTGCACGCGACCCAGCCCCAGATAAGTGGGAAAAAAATGGATGGATGGCTACACTTAATTGTGTAAAATCCAACTTTTTGTATGCTCATGATTCTGCTTTATTGTTTTTAAGGAAGAATGTCACTGACATTCAGAACATCATCAGCAATGAATTAGAAGGCTTAAGCAAGGTTTCAAAGCAAACTTGGCAAATCTAAGTGGCCAAGCAACATTGCAAATGCAAGTTTACCTGCTTTAAGTTTGACATTAAACATTTTTCACCTGCTTACTCGGTATATAGCTGTGTATGTTGTTTTTTCCATTTAATATACATATTAAGTACATGAGTTATTCTCTTTAAGGACAGCGCCCTCAAGCAAGTTTATCTAACTGAATCTCTTTAAAATATGTTTTGTCTGTCTGCAATTTACAAATAAACCAAATTATAAATTGTTCTCGATGAATTCATAATTTTACTGGAAATAAATGGGTTCACTGTGATATCTGTAGCAATCAGGGGTTTGCATCTGGAAGGCTAGAATAATGCTGAATTTTTCAAACGTGATAAGAGCAATGCTTTGAACTTCACAAAGTCTGTGACAAGGTTTAAGCTTCAAGCTAGACTCCAAAAGAAAAACAACAAAATCAAGTTAAGCTCAAGTTTCATATTTAGATGCGATATTGAGCTTCCCATTCAAAAGCACTTCTGGCCCTACAGTCATAAAATATTATTACATCGACTCGGCAGACACTTTCATCCACAGTGACTTACAATGAGTAAGTAAATTAATAAAGAATATAAACAGGTCTGATTAGCCAATTCAAGAACATCAAGAATCCAGCAGCCTCCCAAACTCCCAAATAAAGTGCTCCTCATCTTAACAAATTCATAACACATAGATCTGCTATGGATACACAAAGGTTTTTCTCTCTTTCTATAATCTTTCATTTCTCTTTTTTCCCCTCCACATGTGTCAGAAGAGATTTCCTGGCCAGTGCATATGTGTGAATTTGCCACACCCCTTTTGAGTACTAATTTAGCCTTTTAGGTTTAATCTCCCTGTGAGTGGCTTTTCTCGCCCTTTAATTAGGCTATGGGGAGCCGACACCAACAGTAAACGTGCACACTTACACTTCAAGACACACGCGCAAACTAATTCTGGCTACCACACATATGTACACACTCCCACACAAATGCTAAAGAAACAGTCCTAGACTCGAGACACGCTTTGGTAAGACAGTCCTCATCAGCCCTCTGTGGGCCTCTTTCACACTCTGGCTCCCCTCAACTGCACCAGTCACCACGACAGGACAGGAAAAAAAAAAGAAAAGAAAGGGAGAACTACAAAAGGGGGAAAAATGAGATATTCTATACTCGTGAGAGAAGAAAAAGAGGTGCTGGTGTTGAAGGCATTCATCTCTGAACTTTTTCCATTTCAGATCTATTTGTCAAGTTAAAGTTGCATTAAGTAGCATCGGTATTTTGGCAGACTCAAGTGGCAGTGGGAGATAGATGTTTAAATGTTTCTCTTTTAAAGCTTAAAGACTTCAGTGCCAATTAATCTTCTAACAAGGTTTTGGTGGTATGAGCACTTCATTGATCCATAATGATGTGGTGAAAAAAGGTCCCTGCCACAGACTGGCAAGGAACTGTCTTATGACAGGAAAAGAAAGCATTACTGTTTTTGGACCTGCGTGGGTTTCCATAAATCTCCTTTATTTTTTTGTTTTGTTTTATTTTTACTTTTTTGGTTTTTCTTTGCTTATCCAACAGGATTAGAACAAAACAATCAACTCAGTTTGTAGCTGAGCCAGATCAGTTCCATTAAAATGATCAAGCTATTGACTTTGGTGAAAGACTGTAGACTCTAAATGCCCTTCTAGATTTTAAATGATCCAAAGTTTCTTGATGCTATACCTCTGGCAAGAACTGCTGCTAGTATCTAGGCTTCAAAAAGAGATTTCATTGTGAAAAATGCCCTGCCTTGGCTACTTATGCCTTTGATACCAACAAACTACATCTGAATCCTATTTTACAGTATTGCATTTGTGCATAGGTATTTACCTATGCAGCGCCTACAAAAGGGATATGCAACCTACACAAATGGGCTTGTGTGCAGTCCTTCAAAAGAACAACAACAAAAGCCAACAGCACCCTACACTGCCCCTGGTGACAGAACACAGTCACAACATGTAGACAAAGCTGGTCAGCAAAGCCGTCCATAGGTTCAGTGTAGGACCAGTGAAAAACATGAAATGCTGGATATTCCGAATAGTAGTATACAACCATAAAGCTACAACAATCACACTGAAGAAATCAGGCAGATACTTGCTCTCTAGACTGCCATCCAAACGCCTAACCATGCATGCCCAGAGTGATGTCACAACTGCAGGCTGCTCTTTGGTGTTGTTTCAGCGTGCTGCACACCTCTGGATTTTTGGACCTGGTTTGTGTGGTGCAGCCGGTTTTACAAGACGAATGCATGTTCGTCTCTGTCTTAACTACCATTTCAATGATATATCAGCAGTACATACAAAGAGACATGCTGCAACAGCTTAAACAGTGGAGACTTTTTAGGGAAAACGCTGAAAAATCACTTCGCATTTCAGCCTCTTCTATTCCTGGCGACACCTATCATTCAAGAGAAGACTGCAGTCACTGTGGTGAGCCTGAAGTGACAGCATAAATGATGACGGGGCTCTGGTGACTTCATCCTCACCACATGGCACAACCAAAGCAGTGAATTAGTCCTAAAAGTCATCCTTTAAAAGACCACCTGCGTTAGTGCCAACTTCACACAGAAACTCTTTATTCCCCTGTTTTGCTCTTTGTTTTTTTCTTCTCTAAACAGACCACAGATTTACACAAACAAAACTGAGCACTAAAAAAGGAAATGCAATAACAGCAGTACAGATAGTGGCTTGTTATGCTGGAAATAAGAGGCCACTTAATTGGGGTCTGATAGTCTAATAGGCAGCCCCTCTGATTACCAACTCTGCACATTGGCTTAAATTAGCCCACTGATGAGAAGCCAGGGGATTCAATTATGCTGGGGTAGAAATAAGGGGCCCTAATAGGCCACTGTATCAGGAAACATGGGACTGGGCTGGGCTAAAGTGCTGATAATTGGTTGTTTAGTTGGGAAAGTTGAGCCTGTTGGTAATTAGAGATGCTGAGACGTTTGGAGAGGCACCAAACAGACGACACAAGGAGGACAGAGGGGCGAAGGAGGAAGACAAGGGTCCTTGGTGCAGCAGAGAGGGCAAAGGTCACGGTGGAGATCTCAGAAGTGCACTTCAGCCAATGAGGTTGCAGATGAGGGAAAACATGTTATGGTACTGTGGAGCGGTGTTGATTCAGTAAAGGTCAAGATGGGGCAAAGCAGGACTGAAAGTAAAAATCAGGAGTCTGGCTTTATCTTTCAACACGCTCTCTTAACAGTTCCTTCCTTCCTTCCTTTCTTTTCCTTTTAACTTTTTTTTTTAATTTGTCGTTCTTGCCAATAACTACTACTTTTTTCCCCCCATTGTACCTCATCTCAGGCAGGTTAGCTACTAGCAGCAGCTGGATGTGTGTACAGTGTGTCTGAATTGAAGGAGAAGGAAGACTGAATTATGGATGAGGTTTTATAGGAGCCGGCGGCCTGTCTGGTCCCATATTCACTGTCCCATACTTGAGGAGCAGGCCTGCCTCGGAGCATCCCTGCCTCATGTCACTCACGCGGGGTGTCTGTGTGTGTCTATTTGCCTTCCTGCCAAAATCTAGCACTTGTATAAAAGCACACTCAAAGTCTTTTTGCAAAAACAAACAAACAGCAGATACTTTTCAGCTAATTTCCTGATTAAAATGAAAACTATTTAAATAGTTTTGTGCACAGGCACACCGCAATTAGGTTATTTGAACAGCAGGAGTTTGCAACAGGACTGGTGCATCGAAACAAAACTGGGGTTTTCCATGAAATATTGCCATAATCTTAAAGACAAAAATCTTATTAACTACTGAATCAAGCTCAGCATCACTGAACACAATCAGTGGTCTGGTAATAACCTCCAAAGACCATGATGAAAATAACGCTTTTGTTTTCTAGAAACCTGTGCAGATCCTTACAGTTTTCACTCCTCTGTCTTGCCATCACACTGTGCAAGTGTCCTACATACGCCATCTGCAACATTTTAGAACAGTGCAACATAAGCACTCACCTACACTAACTGTGGTGCTGCAACACCGGGGAGTCTACTATATCGTGTGTCATCAATCTGCTTCAAACCTATCCACGGGCTCATACAGAGGTCGATGACAACACTCCTAGTCAGGATTTACCCGAGTGAAAAAATCACGACTGCCACGGCCAAAACAAATAGAAAATGCAGAAATAATGTCATGCGTGTGGCAGTCAGAAACCTCCTGCTTCTGTGTGCCCAAACCAAGTGTATGGAACTTGTCAGTAAAAACTCTAAACGGCCACTAAATGGCAGAGAGGAGGCTCTGAGATTGGCACCAAGAGGAAGGGAATGGAAGAAGTGGATGAAACAAAAGGCCGTTTGTTGTAGCTTATGTGTGATAAATGCAGCCGGTTGGGGAAGTTTTCACGCTCATTGGAGCAGGTCATTATGCAGGAATTGCTGCTTGCTCGGCCCAGACCGGCCCTGTATTGGTTTTCTGAGATTCATGCAACTGATGGTTGTGCTTTGCTAACCCCCACATCACTTGCTACTTGTCTCCTGGGGCACTGGCAGTGAGCAGCTGCTTTTCAGTTATAATATCTCAAAGAAGACAGCATAACGGGTGTGTGGATGTAAAGAAGAATCTATTAAACATCGATCGGCTGCTTTAAAGTGTGGTATTTAAGGCTCGAATTTAATTAATATTTATTTAACCCTTTATTTTGCCAGAAAGTACCCAGTGAGATACGAGATCTCGTCTCTTCTTGTCAAGACAGTTTCAAATTATAAATGAAGAATATTCCTTAATTAGATTTGTTAATGTAACTAAGTGGGAGTGTTATAAAAACTGAGATACTGTACGTACAATCCATATTCACTCAAAGCCACATATGGACGGCAGAAATATCGCTTATGGTGTATTTTTACTAGATTATACGTCAAAAATTCCAACCTATTTCGATCCAGTTTTTCTCTTTCCTTCTTTGGTAAAATGATTTTTATACTTTTCTTGTTACCAATTAATTCTTCAAATCCCTCATTGTTAAGTTTTTTTTTTAAGCATTAGCTCAATATAACTAAATCACCCCTGAGACAGCATCAGCACATTTAGTCTTTCCCTTTTTTCTTAATTTTCCACAGTGCTGAAAAGAGTCACTTTTTTCATTAATGTCTATCAAATGAATGCAACATAAGGACGGTGACACAAAGACACGAGTTTATCACGAACAATGAAGACTTGATGTCCTATTGGTGTTTAAATAAAAAAAATAAAAAAACAGTGACGGACTGCGTGTTTTTGTCTCCCCCCTCCATCGCCGACACATATCCTATTCCACATAGAAAAGTGTCACATATAACACACGGTTATTAGAAACAGATGCTGATTTTATCACCGGTGTCTGTGGCTTCTCTCACAACGTCGACACAATGTCATATGCGCTGGGATACCAGGACACATTTGCATGACATACACACCTGTCCTCCACAATCCAACACGCCGCGGTAACACAATAGGCAAGTAGAAACTCACGAGAGTAATGTTTCATTACACGAGGAACAGAAGGTGAAAGCGAGGAAGGGTAGCCAGGGAGGAGCACGGATGCATAACTTAAGTAAAAGCCATCGAAACCCATATTTGTTTACAGATTTGTTTAATAAGGAAAAATATATGCAAACAAATGAATTTGCCTGTGGTTATAACTGTGTATTAAGATCATCACTTACAAGGCCAGGCCTCCTCTAGCCCTCTACAGTAGCCATCCATCATGCATTATTAAGGAAAATAGAATCTGCATAAAGCAGCAACAATGCCTTGAAGAAGTTTATTTATTTATTTTATCTTTTTAGGCACTAAGCAGCAGATCCTCAGTCGCTGTTAGCTAATTACAAAGCATTTGATCTCTATGCCCCCAGGATGTGCAATTACAACCTTGGTTGAAAATTAGGAAAATATTTCACAATTAAAAATAGTGGGATGAAGACGCTCTGACAAAGCTAATGGCGACATCTCACCTGTGCGTGCATGTGTGCGTGTTAAATGTGGATTTTCGGTGCTGGACTAGACATGAGGCTGTTTTAACAAAGCCAATGCCCGGCAAACACAGCTGACCTCGCTGGAGGGAAATAGCAAAAAAAAAAAGAGAATATACCATTTCCCAAAGCTGAAGCAGACATGCCATACTTGCTGAATTTTAACTAAAAGAAAGTTCTAGTCAAAGTCGCAGCACTCTTGAGTACCTGTAGCTCCAGTTCTGCTCCGCTGCTATCTACGCTTAGATCACACAGGCGTCGCCACTTCTTTCTGGCATATCTCTGCGCATATCGCGCAAGGAAGACAATTGTCATTACCGTTTTATTAAAATGTGTCCTATCAGCAACATTTGCACATCGCACATCTAACCTTCCTTTCTTCCTTCCTTCTTTCTTCCCCTCAAATTCTAATCATCATTCCCCTCCATCACTAGCTGGGTCTAATTCCCTCTCTTCCTTGGTTTGCAAAGGACCTCTGCTTTCATCCTCGAGAAGGGCTCTAATTCGAAGTGCGACGCTGAATAAAGAAGGGGGGGAGGAGAAAGAGAGAGTGATATGGAAAGACAGAGCAGCGGAGGAGACGTTCGGGTGTCAATCAATCCGGCGCGAGGGGCTACAAGGGCCCGTGACTAGGGTGCGTTTGATCTGTGTCTTTCAAAGAGAGAACAGCAGGAAGGGCCATCACAGACGATTTGCCTCTCGCTGCTGGCCCTGGTGCCACTCTGACAGAGAGCAATCACAAGCAGGTTAATTCAACATCTACCTTCTTAATCTTTTCTTCCCTGTCTCTTTCTTTTGGTCTCGTTCTGTCTACTTAGATGAAGAATTGCTCCTTCTGCTACCACCTCCTTTTCCCCTCTTTTGAAAGACTGAGAGATCACAAGTGTGCTTTCAGTGCCCTTTCAAATCCCTCTATAGTCTGAGGGCTTTGGTCAGGTAAAGAGTTGTTGATTTTCCCGAACTCCTACAATGCCGTATTTATGCGTCTCTATCAGAGGGCCATGTTTCCTAAAACAGCAATAGATTTATGATGGCAGAGTGGGATTGGAAGTTTCCTTCAAAAAACTTTGCAATGGAAGACTTTTTTTTCTGGGGTACGAAACACCATCAGATGCATTTTTAAATATTTTTCTGTCATTCTTTGGTTCACATCTGTGGTGTGCCGTGAGCTGAATATGAATGAGAGTGTAACGATGACATCTTGAAAATATGCTGCTTAACTTGACTGAAAGAGGAGGATGTGTTCCCTCCAGATGACTGAAAGGCGACGCACATTCCAGACAAGATCTGACCTCCGGCAACTCTGAAATCCGAAACCCACACTGTATGAAGCCTGCTATAGCACCGGCTTGGACACATAGAGAGAAATGTCCTTTACTTGGCATAAACGTTGTGTTCTCATATGGCTCACCAGGTCATTTGAAGAGAGACAAGGACATAAAATTAAACTGTGAAAAAGTCTTCTCCATCAAAGGTCAGCCATGCATGAGGACAAACAGAGGTGAGGGGATTCTGGGGTGAAAGGGTAAGAAGAGACATAAAGGCATGCTTTGGTTAAAGGTGAGAGGGTACAGAGCATATTGAGGGAGGCGTGTTTAAAAGCAGCTGAAGGTAAAAGGTTGAATAGGGAGGTTAGGAGGTGGAAGAAAAAGAGAATCAAAGACAGAAGTTTGTCCTTAAATTTGACAAATGGAAATCATGGGAAGAATAAGCCTGTTTCAGAAATTCATAACTACAAACTTTTCAAGGACACCATCCAAATCCACTCAAATTCACTAGGAAATACACCACGGCGTCGCCAGAAAGCAGCCATTTTCCAGCAATGTCCCTGACTGGCCTTTTCTCCCATGGTGCTCTCCTCCAACTCTAGTGCCTTTATGTAAGGTCAGAGGGATAACAGGATAAAGGCTGTCTTCTCTGCTCCTCTGAAGGACAAGCACTCTGCCGATTGGATTTGGTGGCGTTCAAGGACAAAAGAAAGAACACTGGGATACAAAGGAACCAATAGAGGAGGAACAAGATTTCATCTGTCACTATGGCCTGAGTGATTGGCAGGGATGGCTACAGCAGCAATCTTTGAGCGCTGCCTTTTTGTGGCTGGGTGCCCTCCATCAGCACTGAATAAGAAGACTCGATCCACTGACAAAAAAAGCACTCAAAGAGGCTGGAAGATCAGATCTCCGTGAAATAAAAGAGCATAGACAGGTGCTATAGAGGAAACTAGGTGGTTTAATTCAGCAGAATGACTTCAAATTTTCATTTACAAATTTGTGTGTTTGTGTGTGATTGTGTGTGTGTGAGTGAGTGCACATTAACATGGAAAGCAGAAGAACAGAAAGGAATGTTAGGAAGGGGACGCGGCCGATGCAGAGCACACAGACTGGTGAAAAAATCTGAAACTCCAAAGAGAAAATAACCCGATAGTTGCATAACGTCAATGTAGGGTCACAGCTTGTTGTCTTTATCATGAAGATAATTTTCTTTGAGGTGTTGATTTAAGCAACTTTTTCCTTATTTGCAATAAGAACTGTTTATGAGAGGGAAGGGTCGCTGTGAATAAATAGAAAGTTGTTCTGAGTGAGCACCTTTAGCCAATGCTGAATCATGTCTATCCTGATGAGGATGATTTTTCTATGGATCAGACTGACCAATTGACAGAATACGAGGGCCATTCAATGGTTTGAATATAAACATGATGTGAATCATGTGCTATGGCCTTTGCAGTGATTGAACTCAACAGTCGAATGCCTATAAAAGAGTTTTGAAATTCTCTTCATCATCATCATAACACCGAATGATAAAACATCTTTTGGAAAAAGATCTGTGTCTCCTCATCCCCAACCAGTCACAGCAGATAGCTGTCACTCCCGAAGCTGGTTGTGCCAGACCTTTCTTCCTGTTAAAAGGCAGTTTTTCCTTCCCACTGTTACCACATGTTTGCTTATCGGGAGTCGTTTGATTGTTGGGGTTTTCTCTGTATTCCTGTAGGGTCTTTAACTTATACTATAAAGCAGCTTGAGATGACTGTTGTGATTTGGTGCTATATGAAAAAACTGAATTTAATTGAAAACTGGTTTTCGACCCTTATTCCAAAGACATGGTGAATCACTGTCAAGTCACACTGAAGGTGTTTCGGTGGCACTAAGACCCTCTGCTGGTTTTTCCTTTCATTTGTAATGTATCTCTTTGTTTCCATCCAGGAGCTGGTTAGAAGGATTCATAGATATGGATTCAAAAGACAAATAGGGTGAAATAATGGCACAAGAATAGTAAGATGACCTGTGATTTTTATCATGGGTTAAAACCAGAGAAAATGAATTAAATTTCCATAAAACATAATGCTGTGGCATCTTTTTATTTTTAACCTATTTTCTGACTTGTGTATCACATGCTTAAGCTCCGTGTTCTACAAATGCATCCACATGCTTAATGGTAGCCCCATGACCTCTCTGCCCATGTTAGGATGCCCCCACATTGCCTGTTTTTAAAGTCTTAAAATGAATTTTTATTTCTTGACTTTTAACTCAGAATGAGTTAAAACTGTGTTTTCTTACCTTCTATTCTATTATTGTTTTCTGTTTTGGTACTTTGTATAGCACTTTGTTAAACTTGTGTTTTTAAAAAGAGCTTTACAGATTAATTGGAATGGATTAATACTTAATACATAAAAATAACAAAAAAAACATCCTTTAACTTTCAGGTAAGCAAGTGGAGCTGCACATCACCAAAGAAAGAAAAAAGGCACTGTTGTTTTTAAATGTAGGGACAGTATGTTCTTAGAAGTCCTTCTTTTTGTGTTTTTGTTTACGGGGCACGGACATTTCAGATGCTGTGAAGGGGGCACTACGGACCAAAGTAGGGGGTACAGACGGATGTCAGGCTAGCTGCCATGGTGCATTAGTGAATTCTGCTTCGCCACGCAGAAGAATCCTTGATGATATGGAGACATCTGTGAAACACTTTCTATTTCTTTTAGCAGCACATTACCTGCGTGCAGGTAGGCGAGGTCTGGGTTCTCAATATCAGGGTGATTGTCCTTCAGGTGGTTGCGGAACTCCATCGGAGAGTTGGTGGCATAGTCACATTTGGGGCAGTTGTACATCTTCACGCCCTCGTGTTTTCCCGTATGGAGTATGTGCTTTCGGATATTCTCTGCACAGTTGGATCTAAGTGAGACAAACAAAGATAAAAAGGCTTAATTCCATTTTGGAATTAACAAAAACAAACGTTGGAATTAAAGATGAGAGTCATGAAGGAGAAAACACAAGATCAACACTTGGCAACATTCCCAAAAAAGGTTTGCTGTACTAACATTTTCTTTATCTGTAATGATGTAATGACACACAGACACACATGGGCGCACTTCACACAGTAACACGCAATAAAAAAAAATCAAGCTGGGAGAGAGGAGCCATGTTTGGACTACAAGCAGCACATGACTAAAGACTCTTTCATGAACAGCAAACACACTTGTTACAGAAACAATATTTACATTTTGTAGATATGTTTGATATTCTTTCACGCCTTTATATTTTGCTCTGCTACTTTCTTTTCTTATAGTTTTTCAGCTGTTTGTGTAACGGTGCTGGGGACAGCGCCTGCTACGAGACCACTGTGCATCTAGAGGCCCATTGACTGCATTACAAAGATATGTCTGAAGGCATCTGTTATTCAGTATGTATCATTTGCAGCTGTATGAAAGCTATATAGGATTAGTGTTGTATGCTGTGTGTGCCTGAGTTTGTGGGTCTCTGGGCCAGTCAGATAGGGCAGGGAGCTACTGCAGGGTATACGATGTAACTATGTCAGCCCAGAGAGTAACACACAAACCTCTGCTGATTAATGACGCTGCCTGACCTGCTCCCAGGCTCTATCTAAACCTGCCCATAGACACACACAAACACACTCACACACATAAGTGAAGCTCTGAATGATTAAGACAAACATGCACATACATACATATGGAATACAGACATATAGAAAGGCCAGTTTGAGCCAAAATAAAAACAATAAATCTCTGACACTGCTACACAAGTTCGAATATACAGACATGAATCCGTAAACACACACAAACGCTCGCGCATTTAATGCATCATGCAAGCAAGCATGTGCGGTGTAGAGCACACTTTCGCACACAATCATGTGTTGATGGATGGGGCACTCGTGCTCAGTTTGGACCTGACATTCTCGGACAGTATAATACGCAATTACTCTCCCTTATCACCTTGGCTGGGACAATAAAGCCTCACAGTACCATAGCTCACACCAGCCAAGGAGAGAATTTGTTTTCACTTTTGCAGAGACACCTCTCTCCATCATGGGGGCCATAGTCCAGCCTGGCTCCACTGCGGCCTAGAAAAAAAAAAAAAAAAAAAAAAAACGGGCCCTCACTGGTGTCTGTTTATGCTGTACAAAACACATAAGGACCAGCCAGCAGTGAACAATGAGGGCTCTTCATGAGGCTCAAGACCATGTTTTGGATGCAGTCTCAACAAAAGAATGAATGAAACACATTTTGAGAGCGTTGACCCAGAGCACTAACAAATAAAGAAATGTCTGTTTGGCCAGTGGATTGCAGAACACTTTACAGACGAGCACTCAGGAGCCACTTTATTACCTCCACACGGTCAACTGCTCGCCAAAGCAAATATCTAATTAGCCAATCACAAGGCACTTAGATATGGTCGAGACAACCTGCGAAATTCAAACTGAGCATCGGAATGAAGAACAAAGGTGATTTAAGTGGCTTTGGCTACGTCCACACTAATGCGTTTTTGTTTGAAAACGCATCGTTTTCTCTCCGTTTTGGCCTCCGGTCCACACTGAGACACCGTTTTCCCTGAATGAAAACGCAGCGTTTTGAAAACGCTCTCAAGAATGCATACATTTGAAGACGGTGCTTATGCGTCGCAGTGTGGACAGCAAAAACGGAGACTTTCGAAAACGATGACGCATGTTAGTCAAGTGATGCAGTCATGTGACCAATTAAACAAAGACAGCGGAGGGTTTATACAGCAGTTGTTTTGTTTGCTCTTAATTTGACAGCCATATTAAAGATTAATATCAGTTTGTACATGCTTCAGATAGCTTTCCTTCGAAGTCTTTAATTCTCACTTGCTTTTGCAACTTTGTACTTTTGTATTACTCGCAGCAACAACTCCACCTCATTGTTAGTCCATTTATAAAAACTCTGTGCTTTTCCTCGTCATTTTACCGCGACGTTTCAACGAGCTGGAAAGTAAATAAGCGGCAGACAGAAATGAGGCAGGCTGAATCTTCTTGCATTTCACGCATGCGCAATACTGGAGCGTAAGCGTTTTCGTCCGTTTCAATGTGGACGCACAACTCTGTGAAAACGTCTGAAAACGCTAGTGTGGACGCGGAGCGTTTTCAGACAAAAACGCTGTTTGGTGTGAGTATTTCACAGACTGCTGATCTTCTGGGATTTCCCACACAGCCATCTCTAGGGTTTACAGAGAATGGTCCAAAAAAAGAAAATATCTATTAAGCACCAGATCTCTGGGTGAAAATGACTGGGTGATGCCAAGGCGAACGTAACTCAGCCTCTAATTACAACTAAGGCATACAGATCGCTTTTTTGAATGCCCAACATGTTAAACCTTGAAGCAGAAGGACTAAAGCAGCAGAAAACCACACTAGACCTGTCAGCTAAGAACAGGAAGCTGAGGCAACATTTTCATGGTAGGTTCAGAATTTGGTGTAAACATCATGAAAACCTGGATCCATTTTTTGATCTTCAATGGTACACGCTGCCGGTGGCAGTGCAATAATGTGAGGGACATTTTCTTAAAACACCACAGCCCACCTGAGTATTGTTGCTGACCATGTCCATCCCTCTATGACCACATTGAACGCATGATGTGATGGCTGCTTCCAATGGGAAAATGCACCATGTAACAGAGCTCACTTAATATCACACTAGTTTCTTTAACATGGCAGTAAGTTCACTGCACTCACATGGACTCCACAGTCATCAGATCTCAATCCAATGGAGCACCTTGGCTGTGGTGGAACAGGAGACTAACATAATAGGCTTAAGGCTGACAAATCTGCAGCAACCGTGTGACGCTGTCATGTTAATATGGACCAAAATCTCTGAGGAATGCTTCCAGCACCATTGTTGAATCTGTACCATAAAGAATTGGGGTACTTCTGCAGGCAAAAGGGTGTCCAACCACGTACTAGCAGCATGTGCTTTATAAAGTGTCTACAGGAACTGACCTTAGTTGTCATTTTCATATTTTATCCAAAAAACTGTCAAAAATTGCTGTGATTACTTTCTTATCAGCCTCATAAGCAAAACAATAACAGATTCACAGGCAAATCACGGCCATCTGTTGACTTTTCATTGGCATACGGACAAAAAAAAGAACTTTAAACTGTCTCATGCTCCTAAATTAACACAAATGATGCTGTTAAAAAATGCATTTAATACCAAAAGTGAGCTGATTTCTTATTCGAAAGCGGGAGCATAAATAGATAAAATTTGAAGCGGAGCTAAAAGGTTCTAAAGAGAGCGCGGGTGGATTCCTAGGGGGGCCATGCTATCTCTCAGATATGGTAATGGCGTAATTGTCATATTAAAACAACACAACGTGCGTTTAGGAGTCAGCAGGTGTCACAGTTAGTGAAAGCCCACACCAGCCCTCCTACTATACACTGTATTAATTAGTCCAACGCTGTTTCAACTTCCTCCCCCACCCATGCACTCACCATGGGAATCAGCCATACTGATGCTCATCGGCTACATCACCCCTTCTCTGCCACTTTCTGCTTCTCCCCTCTCTCTCCCCCCTTTATTTAAGCCATTTCCATATTCCTCCTCCCAAAGACCGTATGGTAATGGGAGAGGTGTAATTGAGAGGCGCTTCGTTAGAGGAGATTTAAATGCGCTTCTTTGTGTGCGTTAAGAGTTGTGGGGGGTGCAGGGTCTGTATTTGGATCACTGGTGCTATTTGGATTCTTATTCTGCCAGGGAGGCCCAGTTATCATCATTAATGCCTCTCCCTCCTCCTTCGTCTCTCACTTCACTTTTACAAGGTCGCAAACCTTCCTGCCACTGACAGCGAGCGTGTCGTCCTCAAAGCCGCCGTCGCCTTGAATTGGAAACACTGCTTTAACAGGTAGATTGAAACATGAATGGTGCGGCATTCAATAAACAAAACCAGCCCCACAGTCACGGCGACGTGCAGGATTCAGAGGCTACATATCAATTAGGCCGTTTTAGATGCCACTGTGACTTTAATGAGAAAAAAAAGAGAGTGGGAAAAAAATCCTCCTCTTTGTGAGCGATAAAAACGATTTCTTAAAAATTATAGTAAAGAAGTTTCGCAGCTTGCATAAACAGCTGCAGAGTAGTCAAATAGACATCATTAATTGACAGCCCAGGACTCACGGTGCAATATCATTAGAATATTTTTACCACTATTTCCCATCTATAATTATCCCCCCTCTATTATCTATCTCTGTCTGAATGGTAGATGAGTGGCATTTGATAGATCATTTACTCCCTGCTCATTTACATGCATTTGAGAAGCAGCCTTGATGGGGATAATACTGCATTAAGTGAGAAACATAGCTGCCATTTAACATGCTACATCTATAAAACAGATACATTTTCTTTGGGCAAGAACTGTCAGTCACCTAGCAGCTTCATTAATGCTTCAATACTCAATATTGCTCTATGGCTGCATCCTATATATTTCATAAGCCCGGCTTGTATTACAAGGTCAAACAGGCTAACTCATCTACCAGCTCCTTATCACGGTCAGGCCACGAGAGACGTCACGGTTTTAAACATGCATTCAGACAATAAAAGCCAAGCAAAGATGGGACCCCTCACGGCTGTCTAGGGCCCCACACATTCAATTCCTCATCCTCACATTAGCGAGCCCAGCAGGGCTTTTCCACAACGTCCCTACACCTCCTCCCACCTTTCTTCCTCCCTTCGGGACCTCTCTAAACCCTCGGAGGCCACCAAAATGTTAATTGGGCTTCTAATTTACTGTTTCATTTGCTGCTATCTGTAACAATCATTATGTATCAGTGAAGGATCACAGGTCTGTATACAGTATCTTTCCCACTGTGAGGTTCAATCAGTGGAGCGGTTTGATATGAGTTTAAAATTTAAACAAAAGTAAAATGTAGGCTTGAGGATCTTATAAAATCTGATCCTTATGTGACTCTTTTGCACGTAGACCCACTGACCTGACGAGAGGGACCTTTGTATTTTTATAGAGCCGTGTGTCTTTAGTGTGCAGAATTTTAAGCAACAAAACTTAATGCTCCTAACATTAAAAGACAGTGAAATCTGATAACTTTCACACACATTTTGCTCAAAAATAAATGTTTCACCTCGTGACGATACTTAGAGTCAGGAGAAGAACGAGGTACATCACACTTAATGCTAGAAACTACCTAACAACAACAACGAAAAGGTCAATCTGAGTGTTGCACTCTGACAAAATATTGGGAAAAAATCTGTAGTAGTAAAACACAGAGTTGAGCCAACCAATCAGGAAGACAATACAGTTATGTTAACAAATTAGATTAAATACAGGGCATAACCAAATATAAGCAGGATTTATCGTCTCAGAAATGAAACTTAATTAAACTTAAATTAAACAATAAAAGACCTATGCTAGTCGCTTCCTACACGATACCCAAAAGAGACGTTCTGTGATATCTTTGGACACCGGGAGATAAAATCCTTTGATAATTGCTGAAGAATAGCCTGACTGCAGCTATTACTTCTCAGCATTTCATTTTTTTTCCCCCAAGTTGAACTGAATACAAAAGACAGATGAAATGAGTCAAGTGCTTCACTACGGCGGAGCAGGTGTAGCAAGCAGCTGAAATGACTTTGTCACAGAGGGGAAAAAACGAATGAAGAGTACATCTAAAACCAATGATGGGTTTGAGATCATTCCCTTTCACACTCTTCTGCCACATCCTGACGAGGAAGCGCGGGGTGAGAGAAAGACAGAAGGGGGGAGGAGAGGAGAGAGAGACAGAGAAAGATGGAGAGAGATGGAGATGTGCAACGCCAGCCAAAACTTTTTCAATTTCACCGACAATTTCCTGTGTAATTACTGATGCGGTATGATGGTGTTTTAATGACAGGGACCTGCCAGTGACAGTGACATTGTGTGTGTGTGTGTGTGTGTGTGTGTGTGTGTGTGTGTGTGTGTGTGTGTGTGTGTGTGTGTGTGTGTGTGTGTGTGTGTGTGTGTGTGAGGGAGAGTAAGAGTGTGTGTGTGTTGGGGAAATCTGGCTGGGCCTGTTGATGATGGCAGAGTGATGAGATGGAGCCGTGCTGTGGAGATTAGACCTGTCTGCCCTCAACGTCTCCCACCCACCCGCCACACACACACAGATATACACACACACACACTCAAAGCCACTAGCATTAACACCCCACCCTCTCCACCAACCCACCAAACTACCCCACAATGCCACCTGCTATCTCACCAACACACACACACCACACTCTTACAAACCCACCCCCCACATCCCCATCCTATCCCCACCTATCAACCCTCTGATCATCAGTGCCACGGTGGCAGCCATCAGCGCCACCAACCGTGTGGAGGTCAATGAGGCGGTACCTGTAGTCGCACCAGGGGCAGCGGTACGGTTTCTCCCCGGTGTGAACACGTTTGTGCCGTGATAGGTGGGACTGCGTGGTGGAGGCGAAGTTGCAGAGCTTACATTTGAAGGGCCTCTCTCCTGTGGGCGGAGGGATTGAAAAGATAAGAGACACAGACAAGACAGCAGTGATGAGACCGCAGTGACCCACTAATGTGAGCTAAAACAAACATGCATACATTGAGAGATAGCAGGTAGCAGGATTTATCTGACAATGGGTGTAGGTCCCTCTGGTGCTGCAAAAGAACTTTAATTAATAACTAAATATAAAATGAGGCATGTGTGTGATAAACTCGACTATACAAAGACTAAACACACGGTTTTGTCAACTGTTGTATGAAAGCTGTAATTTTAAATCAGTTAAACATATAAGGGAAAAGCTCTGGCAGGGTTTGGGTCTGCTGAAGAAAAGCCATTTAAGGATGTAAGTGGAGAAAGTTTTCTTATATTTTTAAGTAAAAGTTGAATAACAATAAAGTCTGGGATTCAAAGATAAGTCACTTGTATAAAAGCATACAATATAAGGTTAATGGTAAAACTATGTATAAACAAATACTTTACATTTCAACTTCTTCTGTAAGAGTTAAACACATATTTTAGATCCAGCTGAAATGTGTGTTCTGTAAGAAGTGGAAGTATCAGTTGGTTGTAGTGCTGTGTTTTCAACCAAATCAGTTCATCTCTCAGCAAGACTGGAAACTTATGTATGGATTCCAAAAAAATACAATGAGTGAGATTTTGATGGTAATCCAGATAAGGCTTTTTACTGTTTGTACTGTAATTTCCGTAACTGAAGCACGGCCATTAATCTACAGAAATAGCATATGGGCTGCACAGCCAAAAACCTGTAAAGAACTCTGAAAACACACGCAGTGGGTATCTATGTGGTACAAGGATGAGGGTGGCCTGGTCTGATGAGACATTTATACAAAAGAGACACCTGGATGGTTATTGTTCACCTAGGGAAGAGGTAGAACCTGCATGAACTGTGCTAAGAAGGCAAGTTGACGGAGAAGTGGGCCCCCTCATTTAAGTGGACGTCACTTTGTTCCACTTACCTAAACAATGCAAACATACAGCCCTCCTATTAGCAGGATACCAACCTCACTTCACAACTACAAGAGTAAAAGGATCTGCTGCTAACATCTTGGTACCTGATACCCTCAGAGGACTTGTTCAGTCCATGCTATGATTGGTCATGTCTGTTCTGGCAGCACCAGTGGGACCTACACAAGACAGGTATCTTTAATGATGTGGGTTATCATGTTTGTCTGGAGTGCAAGAATAAAAAACAAACAAAACAGGTTTTTGTTTTTTTACTTGTAATTAATTTTATTTGTGGCAGTTGTGTATTTTTTTTTTTTTTTTTGTCGTGACATTTAAAGGAACTTTGTTATATCCGCTGTTTCTTTAGTACTGCTTCAGTGACATTTATATATTGAGAATAAGATTAGCCATTCAATTTCCAATTGGAAAAAAACACAAAACACCTCAACAGAGCTGCTTGAGGAGACTTCAAACACAGAAATATTCATATTAGCACTGGTCGTTAAAAATCTGCACCTGTCAAACTGAGGACAGTCCCTTCATGTGAACCTGTATCGCCACAGATTTGGACATGTGGCTAAATCAGTGGAATTGACACGTGTCAACGTGGCAGAGGAGGACAGAAATTGGCGGTTTTAGGGGGAAAAAATGGCAGCAAAACTGAGGAGCAAACAAAATGAATAATGAAAACCTAAATGAATATTTATAACAGGATTCTTGATCCTTGGACGCCTGCCAGACAACGGCTAAGAACAGTATTTGTTTCACTATCTCAATTTCCCCCCAAAAAAACACTCGTTATTGACAGCCTATCTGAAAAATGCAATTTCCCTAAGCGACAGAATGACATGGTGAAATGATAACTGAAATTAAAAATCTCAGATTCAGTCAGCCACACTGGTACACATGCCTATCACTGACAGCAGCATGTCACACTGATGCGCCTGTGTGTGAGTGTATGTGTGCGACCGAGGGAGGGCAAACGGTTGCCTAAACTACACGGCGGCTCGGATCTCGGTGTCAAACACCTTCTGACATGGTGAAGGCATGAACACGTGGGAATCAGTTTGTGCGACAAGACAAGTTTCCAACATGAGTTCAGGGTGTGTGAGTCGGTGCTTACCTGTGTGTTGGCGTCTGTGTTTGGTGAGGGCATGTCTGGTGCCTCCCGCAAAACCACACAGGTCACATAAATAAGACTTTTCTCCTGCAGAGATAGAGAGTGAGAGAGAAACACAGTGCTTTAGGGATATCAGCGGTTGTGAAAAACAGAGTGGATGAGAAACCAGAATTATACGCAGGGAAAAATATTTTGCTTAATTTGCTTTTGTTTTTGCAGAAATGCTCTCATTCAAACGCAAATCACATTCAAGAGATTAAAAAATGGTTTAAAGATTAATTTCAGTCAATTAAAAATTTGAAGCTGAAGCAATTAAAGAGGTTCAGAACAAAGCCAAGGTTTACCATACCACCTTAAGTGAACATAACATGTACACAGCAAAAAAAGCACTTAAAAGCTCATCTAAATCTGTAAAAGCAGCTAGCTATGGACCTGAGAGCACACCTGAAACACCCTATAGTATTCTATGTGTGTGTGTGTGTGTGTGTGTGTGTGTGTGTGTGTGTGGGGGTGGGGGGGGGGGGGGGGGTAATTAAAGATGTCTTTGAAAAATGACATAAAGCAACAAAAACTGCTTATTTTTAATTTCTGAAGATGCAGAAGGACATCAAACCTTTACGATCTGTATTTAGTCTGTTCTGTATCATTCTTTAAGTGAATGCCCATTTTTTTAAACTTGTTTTGATATGCTAGGAATGTGAAGTCACTTAGAATGAAAAAAACAACTGGTTTTACAGCTGGTTTCGTTCACTCGAGCATGTTAATCTACACTGTTGATGAAACTGATCCAGGTTTCAGGTGTTTTCCTTCTGTCTGCCTCAAATCAAGATCAGCATAATTAATCTGTCCTTTAATTATACTTTTAATCGCTTTTAATTTTAATACTGAATTAACACGACTCAAAAAACGATCTAGCTAAACAGTAAATTTGCAGTCTCAATTATCACAGGGTGGTACTAAGTGAAGGGTTGTTGAATTTGATTTATGAAATCCCCTGAGTGGAAAAGTTTGATGCAGGAAAGAATGAGCAATCCCACTCTCGGTGGAAATGGTAGCCGAGGAGCCACTGAGCAAAATCTGAGAGCTCGAGTTAAGACAAAGAGGAGAGAAAATGGTTCGACAGGGAAAATGTGTGAAGTGGGAGAAAGGCAGAAGGCGAGAAAAGAAGAGACAGACTGAACAGATGAGCAGAGGGTCTAGTTGGCTAACAGATGAGCCAAGCAGAAGTCACAGATCACTAGTGTATATCCATCAGAGCTCTCATAGCTAACTAATTCCTCCAATCAGATGGATCCGTGTAAATATGTCAAATGGGGGACGGGAAATTGCCAGTGTGGTTTATTGACTGTGATAAAATCTGAAAAGCACCGCTGAACATAATTACATACTTGTCAGAGCCATAAAAATTAGCTTTATTATCAATGGGATGGTTTTGTACAACTTCATTTGGGGGCGATGCCTTCCAGATGGGGAGCACAGAGAGCTTTTTTACACTCCTCTTCTCTTCTCTGCATCTGGCTCTGTCATTAACAGCATGATGGTCTTTTCTCTCTCACACTCCCTCTGTCTACCTCTCTCTCTCTTTCTCTGTGACTGCCATTGCACACAGCCAGTCACACACTCCTGCACACACACACACGGCAGAAACATTTGTGATAAGATGCACTCGGGGAAATGCATGCGCGCATCTAGAGAATGGACACAGATGTGTATGCAAATCCTCACACAAATCAAACTGCATGCGGTGTGATATATGTCCATGTTGTGTACCTGCACATGTATGAAAACACTGTGGGCGCCGCGTCGCCCATTTTAGCACACACGGTACGTGCAGCTGAGCTCTCCATCACTTAAATATTCAGCTAAATGCTGATGTTGAACTCCAGCTCTCGCCACATACTGATAACACATTTGGGTGACTCTTCCAGCTGGGCCTCAGTAGTGCTCTGCTCCTCTCCTGCACAGATAGCAGCTTTCACTGAATCCGCAGAGACAAAGCAGCCTCAAGTTTCCTCTATTATACCCATTTAAAGCCACTCGACTGTGAGAAGAGTTTTAATGCAGTGCCACTTAGAGGGGAGAAAAACAGCCTTAAAAAGGTGCATTTGTTCACCAATTCATACAGGTTCACTTTTCAGTCCCTGTGTGGATGGCCTTTAAAGGAGCAATGTTTTCATATAAATGAATGTCCAGTCTGCTTTTTTTTATGTAGCTACACAAAAAAGAAAACTCTTTGTATCAGGTGAAAAGATTCCTTGAATTTACAAACGCATTATAGAACGATAAGATCTGCAGAGCAAGCGTGCAGGACAAGCTGAATCAAAGTATCGTAGTTCTCTATAACATGGATTCATCATGATTAAACACTGTACGCAACAAGACTACTTTGCTTTGGTAGCTTTAGCATGAGTTTCAGAGTCAAAAAAGAAGGCATTAACCTTCACTTGGACTGTGCAGTGTGCTTTGATGCAAAAAAAACAAAATCAACAAAAATTCTGTATCAAGCACCACAAACAGGACCCACACAGAACTCTTGAAACATAACCACAGCTGTAATTGTGAAACAAGGCTTTTTCTTCCCCATCTAGCATCCTACTGATTGCAGAAAACCTGGGTTTTCAAGGCCTTTGACTATAATGAATCAATAAATAAATAACACCTATATTCCACGTGTCTTTAAACTCTACATGAGTTACTAAGCATCTCGATCAGACCGTTTCTCCCCATCAGAATAACAGTGCGGGTCCCCTCCTCCGCCCTCTCCATCTCTCATTACACCCAACGCTACAAGACCCCACCACAGAAAAATCTATAGCCATCGATCCCTACGCCCAGCCGCGGTCGCCACAATTATTCTTGAGGAGGAAACGTTGGCGATAAATTACATGTGCGCTTTTCATCTGTTGTTCTGCGGGGTGGAGCACTCCCAGGACCAGGGTGGGGATGGTGAGGTGGGGTAGTAAAAAAAAAAAGAAAAAAAAAAAAGTGACAGGTTGCTATCAACATTGTACATCTGACTGCTAAAAGCAACATAGACCTTTCAGCCACCTTGTAACCTTGAATTGACTGCAAGCATGCATGACTCGGGTTAACCTTTGCCTTTAATAGGTACACTAATGACTCTTATAACTTCAAAATAAAATTCACCTTAAAAACATATCTGTATCCTTTACCAATTTAAACTTTGGATCTAGCCTGAATTCATTTGAGACTGTGAACCCTGACCTCATACATCAGTCCTGAAGGCCAGATATACAAAGCTGCAAACAAATGCAATTCAAGTCACAGATCACGAACAGCTATACAACTGAGTGTGCGCAAAATCCACACACTAAAATGTCCTAAAAACACAGCTCCCGCTAATACATTTGCACTCAGAGCCCTTAAACTTTTTTGGGGGGCTATTTGAAAATAGCTATCACTTCGTCTCCTTTGTTCCCATGGTACACCTCAACTCTCCGCCCTTTACTGGAATTAAATACGCCTTATTGCGAGACAATAAAAGAACTTTGAAGTCAAAATATACAACCCTTCTTTGCATGTGTGTGCGGATACATATATATGTGTGCGCCTGTGTGCGTTTTAAATAACCCCGGAGGAGTCTGCATGCAGCTATAATTGCCTCCCTCATTAGTTATGTTTTAGCAGGAGCGGATGGGAGGGCAATTAATTTTACCGCTTAATTTTTGACACGGAATCCGCTGTTGTATTGATGTGCTCGCCATTTTGGGTCTCATTTTTCAGGGAAATTAATTGACAAAGTGTGAAGATTTATCAGCATATCGCCAGATTAAGCGACAAACTGAAGCAATGAGGAAATCAATTGTGGCCCTGTCGCTGTGTCCAGACCTCCTCTATGCACTCCACCACCACCACCACCACAATGCCCAAGAGCCTGGGAAAAACTGGGTGGGTCGGATTCAGTCCACTTATTTATTTTTTTGAGCCGCTCATTCATCAGCCATTACAAATGACCCTGGCGGCTGTCGACCACTAGATCCCCCATCCACGCCCTCTACCCCCCTCCCTCGGACTGGTCTGTGAGCAGAGAATGATTAACATAAAAAACACACAAATCAGAGAGCAACAGTGAATCCCATTAGAGGCAGGAGAAGGAGCGCAGAGATTTTAACTTTTTTTTAAGCTGTCCTTTTAGGGAGCGGGACTCGGCATGTCACAATCAGCAACTCTATCCATGGGATCCCACTAACTTGATTTTGGTCATCTAGACGTTGCGTTTTCAGTGGGAGAAACCTCACCTGACTGCAGGTTTCCCCAACCTTATAAACAATATATTTGAATAATGGCCAAAATTAGCACCACTGACTAACAATGGTCCATGAGGTCAGTTTCAGGATCATTAATATGCAAATTTTCATGACCAATTATCAGTGGCCATGAGTAACAAGTCTTTCCCTTTTCTCGTATCCATGGGATGACTATTATCTATCAAGCAAATGTTAACGGCTGATATCTTAGAAAAGAAAGCAGTCAGATAAATGATGTACAGGAGGGAAAGGAAGACTAAGAAGAACAAAAGGAAAAAAATATCGTAGGCGAGTTAAGCACCCATCAACTGACTCATTAGAACCATTGATGACTTTCATGCCAATCACAGTTACAAGTTTGCAAGTAGTTAAAGCAAACCCTCATTAATAAGTATTTATTTCTTGTAGTCAGTAGAATGTTTTCACATTAAATCAAGGATATGAGGTTACTGAAGCTGTTGGGAAAACAGTAGGAAAGGTGAAGCTGGTGGTGCAGAGCTGGTGAGTGTGAATGTTTCTATTTTGAAGCATGTGTCTGAAAAACAAGTATTGTAAGATTTAGACTGACTCTGAGATGACCAATGAAGTTTATGTTGAAACTCCAGCCACTTCTCTCTGAGACAGACACAGTGGGCAAAGGCAGTAAACGCAGGCTGAGTGTGAGAAAAAGTTTTTCTGGGGTTAAAATTTGTCATATTTAGTGTAAACTTTGCTGTAGGCTGAGAGAACTCATCCCCCTCTCTGTCCCTAATACCTCCAGAATGCAGGGGTGTGTCTAAAGGTGGTCATTGGGTGTCCACCTCTGAAATTAAGCTTTAGTTACTAAATGTCGAGCAGATTTCAATTGTTAAAATGAAATATACATCTACTAATAAACTATGCTATATTATTATAGTTTAAGATATGCAAAGAAACAACTTTTTCCCCCATGTATCAAATGTTAAACTGAAAACTTGATCGGTCACAGATGCTCTGCTGTTCATCTTATGTCACTCTATTGTACCTTTATGTACCACTGAACATTATATTGGCACATGAAATGCTAACACTCATAAAATAGGGCATAAAATATTTTGTAGCTTCTGAAAAAAGTGGTTAAAAAAATCACCACAAAGCAATATTGAAGTCCAAAATAAGTTAAATAAAAGCAGGATTCTCATTTCAAACCAAGAAACAACAAGTGACAATTGTTGCTAGCACATTTCAACAGTTGGAGCTAGCTAGCAAATAAAGAAGTACCGTCACCTAATTTTGGTTTCTTGTATTATAAGTGTAATAAGGAAATATACAACACTAACTGTCTCACATCCAGTAAAAAATAGTAACTGTTTACACTGATTAGAGATAACTATCAACAGGTAGTCACTACTGCTGCTTTAATGAGTAATATCTAAATGAGGACTGCCGCAGAGTGACTCTTGGTGTGCTGAATTATTGAAAATCCATTTTCAAAAGAGTTCCCTGAAGTTCGGAGAGTGGTAATTCTCTGGTCCTGGTCAGTGTTTAAGAAAACATGCTATTGCTAATCCTAAACTTGTCCTGCTATGCCAAATTATATCTTTTCAGAGGAAGGTTTCAGCATTACTCAAGAATATACATGTTTTTGTCTTTGCATGCCGTTTGATTCCTCAGCCTATGCCCATCCTGCCCATAGTGTTCCAATTTGATGCTCTAAGTGTTATAAACCAATCAAACACACCTGACATAAACCTAGTCAATCAGAACTTGTAACTGTGATGACGTTCTCGATGTAGAGATGCTTTGGTTTCTCTTTCCTCGCGTTGTGACGTTTAATTTTACACTTTTACAACTAATGAGCTACGTATCATTACACTCTGCTCCAGTGCAAACACAGCAGTTAGTCATCGTCCTGCGAGCCTCTACATAACCCAGATGCATGTACTCTAACTCGCACGCCCTCCATTACTGACTGCTCTGTTCCCTGGGCAGATTAGTTCAACTTTTAAATCTCCTACTTATTTTATTAGTATTGCATCTTAGCCCTGTGAAGGAGACGATTTATAACTTTTAAACAGATCACACATATGCAGATAATATTTCAGTGTGTCAGGTTGGCTGCTGGAATGTGATTGCAATGATTGTAAAGCTGTAGCTAGCCGCCCTAACCCAGCACCAATTATAACTGGCAAAGGAGTGTCGGAGGTCACAGCAGAGCAAATTGTGTTAGCTTTTTTTGGGGCGTCGCTAATCAAGTCAGGTCTTGCTGCTGACTAAAATGAGGTTGTTTCAGGTTCAATCTTAATTCTCCTACTTTTATATTTCTTTTTTGGTCACCCGTGATCTTTCAAGTTCCTATATTCAATCACCCCCCTCAATCGCTCAACTCACTCTCAAGTCTGTGTTTCCCCCTGCCAAATTCACACAAACCACAGCATACCATCCCACACCTCTTCAAATGACAGCTAAGTGACAGTGTGACGCCAGCCACTTGATGGGGAATGATGAGAGCTGGAAACAAATGAAAATAAAACATCTAATTATGTCAGAGGCGCCTTGACGTTACATCACTGTTAAAACACATTTAAAATAACATTCAGCAAGCCTCGCACTGACACACATAGAAACCCGCGCACACAGCAGGCACCCGTGACGGATGGAGGGCTCTCCTGCAAGCACTCAGTCAGGCTGTCAGGCCACTGGCTGCTGCTGCTTCTGTCATTGACTTAAAAGGGCATCAAGGAGCCATGTGTGGGACATTACTGAGGCCGAGGGGAAACTGCTGGGCTGCAGCATAAAGACACTTTCAAAGAAACTGACTTGGGCTCCTATCGAGGGGCTATTATTCAAGACAATATCCTCCCACTGCACCATCTGTCCATCCAAAGTTTTTAGCAAGTTAAAGAAGAAAACCACACAATTCAAAGCAGTCCTAAAGTATTCTTTACTGTATGTACATAAATGAAATGGAAGGATGGAATCAGAGGGGAAATGCACAATTAAAGTAATCATTCATCTCAGTGCAAAGACTCACTGGCTGGTTTCATCGCTTCTAATCAAGCGATTCACTTTGTAGTGAAATAAGAAAGCGGCTAAATTACTGATTATTGATTGGTTATTGGTTAGTTATAAAAAGTAGTGTCCAGGTGAGGTTAGAAAAGATCTTCTGAATTGCCAGTTGAATCAGTGTTGTATCCCAAAGCTGTCGATAAATAACAGATTTTTAAAGAAATGGGAACCTTCTAATTCCTAATGCTTCTCTTTTTGGATCAAAGGTTGGATACCTATATGAAAGGACAGAGAATCATAAGTGGGTTTTTCCTGCTTTTTATTTTTCTGAGGCAGCTGCAGCTCAGGCAGTAAAGCAGGTTTTCCACTAATCGGAAGGTCAGGGTTTGATCCAATTATCGAAGAAAAAAAGCCTGTGGTGTAAAGAGCTTTCAGCGGTCAATAAGACAAGAAAAGTGCTACATAAATGCAGTCCATTTTGCATCACTGAAAAAAACCCATACACACAGGATTGGTGTAAAGCAAGGAAAAAAAACAAAAATACTCTCGACGATCAGATGGACTTGATGAACACACACTCATTGACCAGCTGGATTTGAGGAAGACACACTTGGCGACCAGATGGATTTTTGGGGAAATACACATGACAACCAGTTGGATTTGAGAACTACACACTACCTTAATTTCCACAACATTCGAGCATCCAAGTCTGGAGGATGGCACAAAACAAAACAAACACAAAAATTCAAACATCCTCGTGCTGTTTTGCTCGTCCCTTTGGCTATTAATTGGCCGATACAATATCATATAACAGTGACAGTCCTATCGGGTTCAGAAGGTGTGTTTAACCATCTAGCAAGTGTCTGCAAGAGCGCCAAGAACTAGTTCTCGACTTTCCCTGGATGTTGAAAATCAGTACAGATGGACAAGCTGAGGCTATTACCGGCCAAAAACTTGCATATATTTATTCCAAACAAAGCTGTGAAGATTCATAATTAATGTGAGAATTTCACAGTTCACATAAACTTCATTTTGTTGAATAGCAGATAGCAGCTATAGAGGAATGAAAAAGTACATTTTGTCTGATCCAACCATAGCCTTTCTTGATAAATAACCCTTTGTCCCAGACTCATAAAAGCACTGATTGCCTGTATATACATATAAAAAAAAAAAAGCTAATCCCATGAATTTTGCACTTCAGAGTGTGTCAGTCAGTGTGTTTATGGAGGAGCAGCAGCAGTAATGGTTCACAGTGGAGGTTGCTAATTCTGTCTCACCCGTGTGCGTCCTGTAGTGGTCCTTCATGGCTGACAGGTTGAGGAAGGCGTAGTGGCAGGATGGCCAGGCACACTTATATGGTTTCTCTCCACTGTGCAGTTTCATGTGGTTGTTGAGGGCCCATTTTTCGCTGAAGGAGCGCTCGCACAACTCACATTCAAACTTCCTGCAAGAGAATAAGATGGGGCAGGTAGGAACGAAGAGGAGGAGAAAGAGGGGGTGAGGGGGAGAAACAAAGGGTTATTTACTGATCCCGAAGCTGACGCAAAACGCTAGAAAAATCCACCCTGTGAGAGAGGAAATGGAGGTTGCTGGGTAGTTGCACTCACAACCACGGACCAGAGGGCCATATGATTGTACGCTGTACATCTACGCCCACACTCGTGCACACACACACACTCAACGCACACAGAATGCAGCTGGCTGCTGGTGTGTCATGTCTGTATAAGCAGGCATTGATTTTTCTGTCCTGGCCTGCCACCTCCACCATTTATTCTCTGCTTTGCACCAGGGCCCAAAGGACTAGAGAAATTCTGTTACAGTCCACACACATATACACACACATATACACACACACACACACACACACCCTGCAGGGCCAGTGGGGAGAATAGAGTTCACCTGTCCAGTGTCCCTGACCACTTAGCCAGGGCTAAATGAACAGTTAGCAACATTTTACCTCCCGCTTCATTCTCTCGAGGCCCTTGTATTAGAGCTTCCCTCCACCCAAACTAATCGTCTTTTTTTGTTTTGCTTTGTTTTTAACTAACCGCTCACATCATCAACATCAGCGCTCTCACCTAGCTTTAGATTATCAGTATCAATCCAATGAATGTAAAGCACGATGTAGCGTTTGTTGAGGTATTTTGTTATAAAAGCCCCCGTTATGCGAATCAGGGCAAAACTGTGAATATGCATGTCATTCTGTCTTCGCTCTGGACATCTGTCTATTTTCGCACCCACGCCTACGACCGACAAAAGCTGCATGTTCGCTCTCTGTCTTTTTAAAAATATATATTTATTTATTTCAATTCAGTGTGTAGGATGTTTGCACCTATAGTCATCTGCTGTGTTATTAAGCTTCACGAATAAAACACAAAGAACTAAGGGGGAAAAAAACAATAGAAAAAGCGCGCGCTTGAATTAATCTTTACCCCCGCGCTATAATTTAGCTGCAGAATGACTAATGTGCGAGTCATAAACAAATGAAGTCGGGTTTTGGGGAGCATTCGTCTTGCAGCGAGGGCCATGTTATTTTAGGGAGGGCGGCTGTCTTTAAGTCCTGATTGTGTCGCTTAATCCCCGTGGTATCTGTTTCATAGCGAGCAGCATGACACTCACCTGAACAAATAATGACTCCGAGCAGCATGTAGCATGTGTCTGAATCAATAATTCAAACTCATACATCTTCCTTACTGGAAAGGGGGTTGTTGTTGGTGGTGGTGGGGGGCAAAGGAGAAAGAAAAGGAGGCAGGGAAAAAGGAGAAAGGAGGGAATTAAAGCTGGGGTGGTGGAGGAGAGGAGAGAAGGGAATGGTGTTGGGGGGGTCCTGGCTTCCGCATCAATCTATATGTTCCATAAAGATGAGTCAAAATGTGATATGGGTGTCAACCTGCACCGGTTCAGACTAACCTCACGTTACCAGACAGGATGGAGGAGATTTAAAATGGCACCTTCATCACCTGGCTGTAAGTGCAAGTGCATTTATAAATAGTTCCATTTTCCTCTTGTTCTCATCAACGGACTTGGCAGGCATTTTATTTGACCAACAGATGGATGTCTGCATCTGCATTTCCTTCCCTTTCCTTCCTCTCTGCGGTATTTATAGAACAGCTCGTCGCCTGTGCCACCACGGGAGAGGTAAATAAGATGAGTGAAGAGATGCTATCTTTTATTGTAAGCATTATGCACAACACTCCTGCTTTATGAGCTAAACGGGCCATTGTTTATCACAGGGCGTAATCGCAAAGTCAGGCAGGCAGGCAGGCAGGCCTTTACGTGGGAACGAGGCATGCTGGGATGGAGGTAAAAAGAGAGAAAAGGAAGAGGAGAGGAGAGAAGATGGAGGAGTCAGTGCTGGCAGAGTTGACTATCAGTGGGGGTTTTGTAAGGATGAGAGGAGGGTTTGCGTCTGTTTTTATGGGATCAGATGGAGCGCTTTGATCTTGTCCCCGCATGTCAGATCCCGTCACGATCCACCGTCTCGCCCATACATATGCATACTGCCTCTAAACAGCTAGGCACCATGCAAAAGAACCACGGTGAAGGGAAGAGAGATAGAGAGAAAGAGAAGCGGTTTGGTGAATGGGTTTGTGTATGCATGCGTGCGAAAGAGCAGGGAAGGCGAATATGGGGAGAAAGAAGTAAGGCAAAGATGGAGGTTTGGAAAAGAAAAATATTTGGAAACTTTTTATAGGGGAGGAAAGAAACTAAACAAATATGTGCCAATTCAGAGTCAACAAAACCCAACAGAGTTCTCAAACTATTTTAAGAAGGACTTATTGGGCGGGGATTGTGTAGCTTCAGGAAATGACCTGTTTTGCTTTCAAACCTCCACGTTTATCACTCCTTAACGGGGACCCTTCATGCTCACTTCCTACTCCATTTTTTTTATTCTTGTGCTTTGAAAGAGCAGCTTTATGTGATTAATGGTTCAAAATAATCCTTTTTTCTCTCATACCAGACCTCAGTTCATCAACTACGCAAAAGAAATAATTTTAGCTGCTCTTGCTTTAAGGCTACTTTCTTCTGATTGGCTACCTTTTGCAAAAGGAAGGTTTGAACAGGTGGGTGGAGCTTCTCTGATGACAGCCAGAACTGTACACCTAAAGCGACTGCATTAAGGATATGCGCTCTCAGTGTCCTTGACTCATGAGGATAACGCACATATACACTGACCACTCTAACAATGTAATATCGTATAAGTCAGAAATGAACGAAAATAACCTAAATGTATGACGGGCACAGTGATGACATTTTTTGCAGAATACTGTCTCACAAATAATTACAATAAAGTAAAATAAAACTAAAACTAAAAATTTAATTAATTAGATTCTGCTTCTGCTACCAAAAAATTGGGGTTAGACAGAGTTTTACACATAGATCCTCCTTGTATTTGACATAAAATCAAATACACTGAGCTACCTGCTGTTGCGACCCCTCGTGACAAAGGAGCAGACAAAAGTAGTTGCACTGGAACTTTTAGTTGCTAACACTTTCAAATAAAGTTCACCTTCATGGTCTTTTCGCGCTACTTCAACTAAAATCCAAAACTGTCCCACACTCGAGCTGTGAACTCCAAAAATCCATTTGGACTGGAATCTTCCAGTACTTAGCTGGTTCACTAGTTCACTAGTGTGTCCTTGTGTGCAGAGGAGCACATGCAAAAAAATCTCAACACAAAGCAAACAAGTGGACAAAACCAGCCTGATGAGAAATGACAAAAACATGTCGCAGCATATTTGTTTTCCTCTTAGCTCAGGCCCATAATTTTACCATTTATTTTGTCAAGAATTCAGCTGACATTCTTATGTAAACAAATACACATAGAAGCACAACACGCAACTCCGAGGCCAGAAGGAATTATCATCTTTGTCAGCGTATGTGCGCAAGTAGGGCGATCGTGGCTCAAAAGTTGGGAGTTCGCCTTGTAATCGAAAGGTTACCGGTTCGAGCCCCGGCTTGGACAGTCTTGGTCGTTGTGTCCTTGGGCAAGACACTTCACCCGTTGCCTACTGGTGGTGGTCAGAGGGCCCGGTGGCGCCAGTGTCCGGCAGCCTCGCCTCTGTCAGTGCGCCTCAGGGTGGCTGTGGCTTCAATGTAGCTTGCCATCACCAGTGTGTGAATGTGAGTGTGAATGGGTGGATGACTGGATATGTAAAGCGCTTTGGGGTCCTTAGGGACTAGTAAAAGCGCTATATAAATACAGGCCACTTACCATATAATCCATCCATCTGAGCTCATGTACAGGTTTGTTTGTGATTGTGCCACTTGTGTTTCCAATCTATGTTAACTACTCATCAGGTATATTAATGTATAGATTATATTTGTTCAGTTCTAATCTTAGTGGCAAATATGTATTAAAGTCATCTTTGGATCAAAATAGGCATGGTCCTCTTTATTCACTTACACTAAATTAATGATTATTCACTTAATCACTTGGAAGAGAATTAAATATCTATATCTACATAGATGAATAGGGTACAGCTTTCATTTTTACATATGACGTTCACAACGAGGTGTTTTTTCGAGAGGTTAAATGACTTGGATTTATTGGCTTATGCTTTGTTCTTAGCACCACTTCACAGATCTCAAGTATTTCCCCCCGAAAAATAAAAAAAGATGCTGATCCACTTCTTGGTACAATCTCTTCTTTCTGTTCTGGTATGTTATTTGTTGTATATCTGTCGTTTAGCGTGGCGTTACTCATCCAGACTACATCTAGGAAACGTGGAAGGAGCAGCTGTGATTGGCACATGCAGGCACGGGATCGGGAGCTGATTTAGGGGGTGTTTGATTTGGATTTTCTTTTTGCTTTGCTTTCTGTTGGCTGAGCATGCATTCTCAATATCTTTCAATTGCACTCAATTATGGGAAGCCAAAATCATGTCTAAAAACTGCATTACAATTTCCAGCATTTAAAAAAAAAAGGTTTGTTAGTAGATAACAAGTATTCTTGAATCTGAAAAACAATTTGGCACTCTATATGTTTGGTCTTCTTGGTTTTAAATGACCACATACAGAAAAGGATAAAGCCAACAGATGACTGTTTTAACTGTGAAAATACATTCGAATATAAAAAGAGACAGAGACAGAGAAACCCATTAGTTAATTTTTTCCCTTCTTGTTTTGCATGTTTTATTTTCATATTACTGTCAAGCACTGATTAGCTAAGGCCACAGAAGGCAAAAAACCCATCTGTAATCTGAAGCAACTTCTACTTCTACTCGTTATATCACTGCCTTTCAGCCTCTTGCGTGTCTCCATCTCCTCATGTTTTTCCTGCTCTCTTCCTTTTTCCCTTCTGATCACAAACCAACACGACATGATTGACACCATGTGTGGATTTATTCAGAGATGCAGGTGACTCTCCTCCCTCCTCATTCAGCAAACTGCATGCTACTGTGTCTATACTGTCACTGATTACCATATCTATACTGTAATGTGATCCTGCTGTCAGTTCAGCCATATAGAGCTACTGTCAGAACATCACAGGCCACACTGGCCTTAATTGAGACAGAAATCCCTCAGGAGGAGTCTCTATACCTCTTAACAGGCCCAGAAAGGAGGACCTGACTCATTACCATATACTCACTATCACCCCCTAGTGGTGAGGTGGTGCCATGTTTAGGGGTCCTCACAGAGGATGTGTTAGTATAAACAGTAATCATGTGCTGTTGATGTAAACTGAATGACAGAGTGTTAAAAAAGAGCACGATTTTAGTATGATTAAGACTAAAAGATGCAAAAAATAATTCTCTAACCAAGAAACAGACATTCTCTGATGTCAGAGGTAAGAGTGGCAGTGTCACCTCTGCTCCTCCTGACTACAAGTGCCCATCAAACTTATCTATTTATTTTTTAAATCAACTGTACTAATTATGTTGGCTGTTTTTTGTTTTTTTGGATGGCTAAAATTTCTCTGCCTGGTTTCCGTGCTGTGTTGGCCGGTCGCTGTAAGAGGAAATAATCTGTCGATGCTCTCACACTGTAACACAAAGACAGAAAGAGGGAGAGAGGCCGACTCTCGCCTCAAGCCAAACTGACACAAACAGACAACTTCAAAGTGAAGACTGTTGTTTATTTGGCGAAGGGAAAGAGGGGGGGCAGGGAAAAAAAGAGAGAAAATTTATCTGATATGCAACTGTCAGGAGAGCATTTTCACATGCAAAATAGCGAGTGAGTGAGAGAGATTACCTAGAGGGAGGAACATGACAGCATTCACTAGGGTCAGGATGGATCATCATCTTCAGCCCCCACCTCCTCCTCCTCCTCCATTGCCTCTCTCTTTCTCCCTCCATTGCTCTAACTTTATCTCGCTTGCTCTTTTCCCTCCCTCCATCCTTCCGTTTTTTCCTCTTCCCCCATCCCTTTTCTCTCTCATCCTGTTTTCAGACTCCATCACTCTGCACTTCGACAACCCGGCAGCTTAAATCCAGACTAAATTAGCTGAATGAAGATTAAATCATTTGGCCTTGAGCTCTCCAAGATATTGGGAGGAAGACTGAGTAAGCCTTAAATGGTGTCTGACTGGGTTCGGACCTATATATGTGTCTGAGGAGAAGCTATTCCTTCAATGGCAGTCAATTGAAACCTGATTAGAGAGGGGTGTTGGGTAAAAAATGGCTAAAAGATTAAATTCCTGGGACAACTGTTTCCTAAGTAAGGGCGCCGGCTTCGTTATTTTTCGTTTGCGCGCACTATGTTGACTGACGACAGGCTTGTTCCCGGGCTAAGATATTGAGCGGGGCAACATCATCGCTCACAGCGCTTAGGAGAAACGCTTCAGAGAATGCGCTGTAGTCAATGTGGTCTGTGGGTACTCAAATCAGCTTCCTAGATGGTGCTAGTTTAACATACAAATGAACAAAGGCATCCATCCCTGGCCTGCTGCATGAAACAAAAAGGACAAACACTGCAGTGAGAAAAAAAAGAAGAAGAAAGAAATAAAGAAAAAGAAGAAGAGGAGACTCTCTTAGGAGTAGGTCTGCGCAGAAGGGCATTTTAAAGTGAAACAGCTACTGAGTTATATCACACTGAGACCAGCAGGAGTGTAAAGCCAGCATGTCACACAAAACAACAGCTAAAACCTCCATGAAGAGGCCACATGTGTCTGCAGAGCATTGTAGATGAATCTCCTCGGAGAGGAGTGCCGCTGCATATGACTGCAATATAAACAACGGCACACAACAGAGATGCAGCTGCTGATTTATGTTTACCTTCAATCCCGAGAGAAAGAGGAGGAGGAGAAGGCAAAGACGAAAAAAAAAGATAATGAAATAAATAATAAAAGACCAGGCCCATCAGATAAGCTCCTGTTTATCCCGCTGTAGGGCAAATACAAATTGTCAATTTAATGAACACGGTGGACGTGATGAAAGCGGGGTGAAGGAGCCTGCTGCCTGACAAACAATCAGGAAATGTTATCTTAATATTGTTGCGATGTTATTCAGACCATAACTTAGGGGATGGGGAGAGGCCATGACTACAACGAGGTGGCATGGAGGGGAGAGGGAAGCAAGCGGAGGCGCAAAGGCCAGGTCCCTCTGTGGTGGCCGTGTTATTGCCTATTTTTATTATGAGCCATAGCTCAGTAGCCACAAACACACTTTTAAAACGCACAAAGGGTAAACGCGAGCATGCGCACAAACTTAAATTACAATTTATTTTGTTTTTGGGTAAAAGAATGCAACAACACAAAGCTTAATAAAATGAACAAAAATGCCCCCCCCACCCGCATGTGTACGCACACACTGGCCTGACATCTTGCTTCCAGATGCAGTTAACTTAAAAGCTTAATAGGGTTTTTTTTTTCCAGACTATTAATCACAATGTTTCAAGCAAAAGAACTGCAAATCAAGCGCTCCGAAAAGCTTCCTGCTGAAATTAGCAGCCGCTGAAAAGTACTGAAAGTTTGATTTGTGTGACGCGGTTCGGTCAAAGGCCCCTTCCCAGCACCGCCACCCATCCTTTAAACGGCACTTTAAAAAGCGTCCAGATGCTTCGCAGCTCAAAGTTGTTTTTTCTTTTTTTTTGGCGAGTCCTGAATTTAAAGCGTTGCAATCTGAGCAGCCACCAAAATTAACTATTATCTCCATATTTATATATTGCCGGCACTAAATTGCGTCGGGAAGAATTACTATCAATATGAATATCTGCGACAATAACTCAGCCGCTGTGCTGAGGACAGGATACTCTTTATCAGGCTTCTGATAGGCCTTAAATACAGCACAAGGCAGCCATATCAGAGCTTTTTCTCTCTAATATCAGGCCGCATTAGCACCTCGTAAATCAAATTACACTCCTAGAATTTCATTAGGCTCACCTGCCAGCGCTGCTGTGCTGCAGAAATATTTATGTTTTTATGCTGCGATTGTGTTCTCTCAGGTACACAAAAGGGAAGCAGAGGGAGGGGCTGCGAGGGGAAAGAAATGGGTGATAAACCTAATTATCTTTTAAGAATACGGGGAAAATGTGTCATAAATTGTGGCGATCCTGAGGAGGGCTGGCGTTTTGGAAGCCTGTGGGGCTGAGAGTTGGGGGGACAAGCCTGCTCCACTGTTTACCATCTTTAACCGGGGCTAGACTCCCACAATCCAATTAGCAGCTTCCCCAAATTTGCTCTAAACAGAAATCAAACAGGATGATGTATGACGCCGATCAGCGGGCCCTCGACAACCAGCTAATCTGATAAAGCCCGAGCAAGACTGCTAATAGCGCAAATACTTGTTCAAACTGGATCCAAAACGTTATGATAGGAGTCTGTCTTTATTATTTAATTACCTCAAAAGAATTTCACATTTCCATTTGTTTATTTGCTGTTGTTGCTTGTTCGATTGCATTATCCAGATCATAAGAATCTCGGCTCAAATTTGCTGAATGCAAAAGCTCAGGCGGAGGAAGCAGGAGAGGAGTTGGCTGTGGGGAAGGAACGCTGATATTCCGTACTACTTTTTTCTTTCCCATCTGGAGCGGCCAGGATGGCGGAGTGTCTGGATATGGATTTTGATTAGACACAAAGGGAAATGACTGAGCCAGTGACCGTAACGACAGCCACTTAATAAAAGGTACAGTCTATACATCAAAGAGCATCTAGTTGTAAATCATTCGGCCTTGTAACGACTCGCATCCCCGTCCCATTACTGAGCCCTTAACGGGCCGCTCATATTTACTCTCCAGCCCCAATATAATTTTAGAATAATGAGCTTTGTCCCTTATCTAATTAACAGGCATAGGTTCATTCATTTTTTGGTTTTCTCTTCCCCGTCTTCCCACCTATTCCTTACTGAAATTAGGAAGCAGGGATATTTGCTTAACTCTCAAATATTTAGCAAATTTGCCCCGTGCCACGAAACGTGAAAGTTACACACGAATACGACTGATGTGACCGCGTTGCATGTTGTGCATAATTGCAGTATGTTGCAACTGGAGGGTGTTTATCTAGGATTGTGTGTGTGTGTGTGTGTGTGTGTGTGTGTGTGTGTGTGTAACGGGGGTAGAGGGGTGGGGGTTGTGCTCCAGTGGGCAGAAGTAAAAGACCAGGTCCATTCTCCCTCTTATTACTGGAATTGTAATTCAATGATCACCTTAGATCGCATGCGTGCCATAAATCAGATAGGCTTGACAGAGGATGAAAAATTGTATTAATAATGTGAAACTTATTATACAGTCCCAAATGCTCCCTTGATAAATGACATTGTTTGGGCCTGACAATGATTGCATTTAAAACATTATTTCTGTTTTCTGCTGGTGTGTGCGCGCGCTGCTGGACACAGCAGCCGTGGCTTGCTGGGTGGGGAAGACAGAGGTGGGGTTCCCGAGCTTCATAAAATATTCAAGATGTTTCCCACCGTTCTCTCTTGAGTCAGTGGGCAGGCGATGGCCACGACAGTAAGGGTATAAAATCTGTGTGTGTATGTGTGTGTGTGCGTGTGTGGCCAGCAGAAGTGAAATGGCTGGTGGCTCACCGCAGCGCAAACACCCAAACTCCCAAACCACAGAAAGGAGCCGAGTACATCTTCAAGTCATAAAGCAGCATACTCCCACTATTATTACTACACACTGAAGTCAGATTTTAGCAAATGTGAGAAACTGCAGAAAGGAGCTGCGCCAGGCTAATCGTTCATGAACCACTCTTTTATTTTTCCCCTTTTTTCCAGAATAAGTGATTTCGGGGGAGTTTATTATTCTTCCTAACTCAATTTATACAAGGACGCTAATATAAGAAAAACAAGTCTAGACTTGATTTAAACTAGACTAGCTTGAGAGAGAGCCAACAAAGACATGAAAACCCCTAAAAAAAAACAAAATAAAATAAATAAACAGCCAAATATGGCGTCTGCACTATTTCCTCCTTTCATTTCTGCATCATATCAGAACAAGCAGAACAAGCTGGACTGGACAGTGCAGGGTTTAATTACACGAGTGCGATTTACACTCACTAACACTACGACTGCTCTGGATGGAGCACGTTCAGAGCTACGGCACAGTATTTTACTAACGCTATCTATTTGGACTTCTAAGTAAATAGGACTTAGTTGTTAGGAGGAACGCTGTGCAAAGACAAAGACTGAGGCCTAACCTGTTTGCTAGTGCAGCTAGAAAAAACAAATCAAAACCGACTGCACAAAAATGTCGCCCCCTTAAATGTGTTCTTACGAACTGTGTCCTTTGTGTTAAAGTATTACATGAGACCGGCCTTTGAGATTAATACTCAGTAGTTAGTACTGTAGTAGATGAAACACTGAATAAAAAAATCATCAAAAAATAACAATGATGAAAGTCAGAGTCTGGCATATGTGAGTAATGTACTCAGTTTGGGGGACATGTTGGAACTGTAACAGCTCACGTATACGGTTTAAATGAACATCCTGAGTCATTTCCATGTATGACAGCAGACTCGTTAGTCCAGATTAACACTACACAGCTTAGTCTCAATTACTAGAATAATACACTGCTGCTCTTTTTTGAATTAACTTATCTGTTCAACTGTACTGCAGTATTTTTATTATTTGTTAAAAAAGAAAAAATATATATTTTTAGTAGACCACAATTAACTTTGATCCTGCAACAATTTTTTATTTAAGGAAAATGATGTACACAATTTTTTGTGACTCTGTTGCAAATGTTAAGTAGTCCTATGATTGGTGCTCGAACTACACGGCGTAAAACTACCTGTTACTCGTTTTGGCTCCAGAATAACTGACATCACACCACTTTGGGTTCACGGAAAGTCTAATTAAGGTTGTAAACAGTTGAGGTCGCTTTACAGGGACTGAGACCCGGACTGCACTCTCCCTACAGACTTGGCTTTACCCTGGCCCCGTCGTGTCCACGTCCTCTACCATACTGTATGTGCGACATTACAACCCCCCACCACTACCACTCCGCTCTCCCTTCCTTTTCTCCTCCTCCTCATCTCTGCAAATGACCATGATGGGAGGCCATTCATCTCACTCCTTCGGCCACCACAATGAAATAAATCAAGAATTTCCCCCCCAAATATAACAATATTTGTATTTGGGGTGGGGCAGACGTAATTGATGACTGCGGCCATGCTAATTAAAAACGGCGGAGGTTTCATTAATCTTGGTCATTGGGTAGGGGGGATAGCAGTGTAGCTGCAATAGCATTGGCTGGACAAGGGGGACAGGGCCGCCTCGATCGTCCTCGCTGCTCAGGTGATTTGGGCCATTGTCGAGTATATTAGCAGAGTGAGGTTAATGTGAAATGACCATTAATAACTACAACAAAAGTCTACGGCATACAAACCCAGCGTCTCTGTGTCTTCTTACACAACTGAACCAAACAAGACAATAAGTGAACAATCGCGTGTTTACTGCCATGTCCTGGCTGGAGAAGTTAATTGTTTCTCTGACTCTTCTTTGCAGAATATTTTTTCTGTCCCTTAAAACACACACAAAAACACACACACAGGGTGGTATGCTGCTTTTGAGAATTAATTACGAGGCCAAACTTCTGCTGCTTTGCCTGCGTTTGCATAGTCAAAGCATTTGGAAATCATTTGAATATTAGAACACAATTAAAACATACTTCAGTGACTCTGGCATGTCGTATGAGCACAACCACACAGACCAAAATATTAGAACAAGTTAAATCTGAGCAACTTCCTAACAAAAAAGACGCAAACAGACAATATCGTTAACATTGTGCCACTACAGCCTAGACAATTTACTAAGTAGCACCTATGAACAGTGCAGATGGATATCATCATTTTGTAATGACTCCTACATGTTAATTCGCAACTTTAGCTTCTCCACCAGGACTCTGGCACAGAATAATGACTAGCGTGCATCTGGTAGAGGCAGTGTGGGGCAGTATTTGAAGCATAGAGAGAAACAGAGAGAGGGACAAAGAAAAAGGGAGAGAACTAAACAGAGAGAGAGAGAGATGGTTGGGTGGGTGGGTGGGTAGAAGCAGTAGCATATGGTGCCACGCTGCCATAAACAAGCTTTATGAAAAGACCAGGGACGTTTATCTAATCATGGAATACCTGAGGAATCGCAATGAGACACACACTTTGTCCCATTATTGTTAGCCCATAAATTTAACTGCTTTACCAGAACGATGAGGAACCCGATAGAGCTGCTGAAGACAACGCAGGGAAGCAGGTGAATTTATGTCTGTGTGTGCTTGTAAGTACACTGCGTCGCAGCTATGGTAAAGAGTGTGTGTGGTGTTACAGATGAATAGCCATAACTGCTACATCTTGGTATCTGTGTATCTGCAAACACAGAGAACAATGCACTCTAGGAAGCATCTAGTAAAGAACTCACAGATACAGATGTGTACTGTTTTTTTGTTTTGGTCTTTACTGTGTGCTATATTACTACAGTCTAATTTTTATTCTTACAGCAGTCTCTCTGCATGTAGAAACATTTATTTTGTTTTTTGTAAACTTGTTTTACATGGCATCTCACAGCCAAGAATAAAACTCTTGCTGTTGTTTTTGGTTAGACTGCATTTTTGTGTTTTTGCATTGTCTGAACTGAACATTGAAACGGGAACACGTGCACAAAAATGACCATGTTTACCCTGCAAATGGGCTCACATTCAGGGACGTACGGCACAGACACAAAGTGCATGTGCAATTTTGTATCTGCAAGCCGACTTACAAACACACACACATGCAGAGTGCTGGGTCAGGGGGACAGCGGTAGCTCAGAGCCAGCTGTGACCTGCCGGTCCAGGTGCTCAGGAAAACCGTTGTTAACGGCCACGATTGATGATCTAATCAAACTGTCACCACAGCGACCTGCTGCAGGGGGAGCGGAGGATGGGGTGGTGTTTGGTGTGTGTCCGTGGGTGTGTGTGTTTGGGGGCAGTTGGAGGTGTGTGTGAGAGCAGGTGAGGTGGGGGGTATCCAGGAGGCCTTGTGCATGCTTACCGTTAGCCTAAATTGAGAGTGACAGTCTCAATAGTGAAAAGGCCTCTTTTTTTCCCCTCTCTAAGTAATGGAGGAAACAACTTCAGCGGTCTTCCGGAGGATGTCACATAATCAAGGGAGATTCTCCCCCTCCCCAAACACTGATCTCCCCCCATTCTGAGCTCAGCTAAAATGTGTGTGTGTGTGTGGGTGGGGGGGTTGAAGGTTGAGACTTTGAACACTGGGAGATGATGCTGTACAGTGCTGGACAACAGCCGACACAAAACCAAGTATATAGAGTTTTATAGAGACTGTAAATAAAAGATGGCCATTGTCGCAATAACATTGACTGCTGTTATGTGGATTACTGCCTTGAAGCAAGTTTGGGAATTTGGCCTTCCCCACCCTGGTCTTTTAAACCAGACAACAGTAGGACAATGAAGTAAAGCTCAGGTACCCAGATGCATCTATTAGTAACTGGGATGCTAATTTTTATGGCGAAAAAACATTCTTTAAAAAAAAAACAAACAAAAAAAAACACCACACAACAAAAACAAAACAAAACAGTATTCTATAACCGTCTTAATCTTTTTATATTTTCCCAGAAAAATTTGGAACTAGATACAGCAATTCATTGACATATAGCATATAACCGAAGAACAGTTTGTAGAGTTCTAATATGCTTTAAAGTCAATACTTGGTATGACCACCTTTATTCTTCAAAACACCTCAACTCTTTTAGGAAAGCTTTCTTGAAGGAGATTCAAAGTTCTTCTTTGGATGCTGGCTGACTTTTGTTCTGTTTGGTATCAAGATGATCACACACTGCTGCAATAATGTTGAGGTCCAGGTTCCGGGGAGGCCAGTCCATGACTGACAGTGTTCGATTGTGTGTTTTTCTTTCCATGTATGCTTTTACTGCGTTAGCGGTGTGTTTGGGATCATTAATATGCAGAAGAATGGAGCCGCTGCCAATCAGATGCTTTCCAGATGGTACTGCATGGTGCATCAAAGTTTGAAAGCTTTTTCTTTTTTTTTTAATCAACCACGACATAGCCTCCACCGTGTTTTACAAATGGCTGTAGACACTCACTGTTGTACCCTCCCTGATCTCCTCTGTACTTATCCTTTTGGTTCAAACTTATGACAATTTGAACCAAGAGGACGAGGAGTGTTTCATCACTCCTTAAGACCAGTTTCCACTGATTTCAGTCCAGCTCTTGTGTAATTAGGCACACATCAGCTTTTTGCCCATTTCCTTCCTTAATAATAGCATCTTGACAGCCACCCTTCCATTGAGACTGTTTCCTCAAGTTATTTTAAGGACACACTGCACACTATGTTGATATATGCCAAGTTGCCGGGTAATAGTTGTTTGGGAATCACCTTGTTGGTCCAAAAATACTATTTCGTCAGACTTCGTTAGCGTTGGCATTTTTCATAGATTCAGCTAAAGAAATTGGAACAAATCATGTATTTTTGCGACAGTCTGCTACGAACAAAGCGCCTAATGATACAATTTCATTTCTTTCACTTTCTTTGCTAAGTTGTCTGTTGTGTGTGGATACGACACTGGATCATCTCTTGCATAAGGTATTTTGTTTTGTTGTTTTTATTCATATGTTAGTGTTAAATGACTTAATAAAAAAATGTCCATCCATCCATTCGCTTCCGCTTATCCTTTCCAGGGGAGATGCTGGAACCTATCCCAGCTGTCATAAAGCGAGAGGCGGGGTACGCCCAGGACAGGTCGCCAGTCTGTCGCAGGGCTAACACAGAGACACAGACAACCATTTGCACTCACATTCACTCAGAGATTCACACCTATGGGCAATTTAGATTGACCAATTAACCTATCCCCACTACTGCATGTTTTTGGACTGTGGGAGGAAGCTGGAGTACCCAGGGAGAACCCGCGCAAACACGAGGAGAACATGCAAACACCACACAGAAAGACCCCAGCCTGATGGTGGAATTGAACTCAGGACCTTCTTGCTGTGCGGCAATAATGCTAACCCCCGTGATGCCATTATCCTTAAAGTTGTGATGTATAAGGACAGGGCTGAAATGAGTGAAAAAGCAGCCAATGTCCAAACTTTGAAAGACCATCAGAAAACCTGGAAAACTGTAGCTCAAGATCATTTTAAAATAATTACAAGAAAGTCTGGCTCCTTGGAAACATTTAGATTAGCAAAAAAAGTCTGATGAATTACAGTAAGGACCTGAGTATCATTTTATCATTTTACTTACACTAAGTAAAAGTCTGATCTATCTGACAATCTAAGATTTTAGAGATTCACGTATTATTAAGCTTAACTGTGACGTACTGGCAAGTGTTGCTTAGCCTTTAGAACATGTTATAGGGAGGCAGAAAAAGAGATAAAAAGCAACACACAAATGATACATTGAAGCACAAATGGCAATGTCTGCTGAAAAATGTTTCACAGCATAATAGCATCAGCGTGCAGTCACAAGGGGAAATATAATAATTCTCGAGTCCGCATAAAAAATAAAATGAATTAAGCAGTTCCATATTTAGCTGAAAAGAGAAAAGTTCAGGAAGTTGTCCAACTTAATAGTGGCCTTGTTGATCGCTGCCTATTCTGTGTGTGTGTGTGTGTGTGTGTGTGTGTGTGTGTGTGTGTGTGTGTGTGCAAAAAAGTGTGTGTGAGAGAGA